>NC_091150.1:14694714-14714714 GCF_040958095.1 Procambarus clarkii
TCAGGAGACAGGTTTGGTGTGATATCAACTCCTAGATCTTTCTCTCTGTCTGTTTCATTAAGTACTTCACCTCCTATTCTGTATCCTGTGCCTGGCCTCCTGTTTCCACTGCCTAGTTTCATTACTTTGCATTTACTCGGGTTGAACTTCAACAGCCATTTGTTGGACCATTCACTCAGTCTATCCAGGTCATCTTGTAGCCTCCTACTATCATCCTCTGTTTCAATCCTTCTCATAATTTTTGCATCGTCGGCAAACATTGAGAGGAACGAATCTATTCCCTCTGGGAGATCATTTACATATACCAGAAACAGTATAGGTCCAAGGACTGACCCCTGCGGGACTCCACTTGTGACGTCTCGCCAATCTGAGACCTCACCTCTCACACAGACTCGTTGTCTCCTGTTGCTTAGGTACTCCTCTAACCACCGGAGTACCTTCCCTCTCACTCCAGCCTGCATCTCCAACTTTCGCACTAGCCTCTTGTGTGGCACTGTATCAAAGGCTTTCTGACAATCCAAAAATATGCAGTCTGCCCACCCTTCTCTTTCTTGCCTTATTTTTGTTGCCTGGTCGTAGAATTCAAGTAACCTCGTAGCTCATACCTCTCAGCTCGGGTACTAGTCTGGTCGCAAACCTTTGAACCTTTTCCAGTTTAGTCTTATGCTTGACTAGATATGGACTCCATGCTGGAGCCGCATACTCCAGGATTGGCATGACATATGTTTTGTATAATGTTCTGAAAGATTCCTTACACAAGTTTCTAAAGGCCGTTCCTATGTTAGCCAACCTGGCATATGCTGCTGATGTTATCCTCTTCATATGAGATTCAGGGGACCGGTCTGGCGTGATATCAACCCCCAGGTCTTTCTCTCTCTCTGACTCTTGAAGTATTTCATCTCCCAAATGATACCTTGTATCTGGTCTCCTGCTTCCTACCCCTACTTCATTACATTACATTTGGTTGGGTTAAACTCTAACAGCCATTTGTATGACCATTCCTGCATTTTGTCCAGGTCTTCTTGAAGCCTCAAGCTGTCCTCCACTGTCTTAATCCTTCTCATAATTTTGGCGTCGTCAGCAAACATTAAGAGGAATGAGTCTATACCCTCTGGGAGATCATTTACGTACATTAGAAACAGGATAGGTCCAAGTACAGAGCCCTGTGGGACTCCACTGGTGACTGCACGCCATTCTGAGGTCTCACCACTCACTGTGACTCTCTGCTTCCTATTGCTTAGGTACTCCCTTATCCACTGGAGCGCCCTACCAGTTACTCCTGCCTGTTTCTCCAGCTTATGCAGTAACCTTTTATGGGGTACTGTGTCAAAGGCTTTCCGACAGTCCAAAAAAATGCAGCCCGCCCATCCTTCTCTTTCTTGCTTAATCTTTGTCACCAGATCGTAGAATTCTATCAAGCCTGTAAGGCAAGATTTACCCTCCCTGAAACCATGTTGATGGGCTGTCACGAAGTCTCTTCTCTCCAGATGTGTTACTAGGTTTTTTCTCACAATCTTCTCCATCACCTTGCAAGGTATACAAGTTAAGGACACTGGCCTGTAGTTCAGTGCCTCTTCTCTGTCACCCTTTTTGTATATTGGTACTACATTATCAGTCTTCCATATTTCTGGTAGGTCTCCCGTTTCCAGTGACCTACTATACACTATGGAGAGTGGCAAGCAAAGTGCTCCTGCACACTCTTTTAATACCCATGGTGAGATTCCGTCCGCCCCAACAGCTTTTCTCACATCCAGCTCCAATAGGTGCTTCCATCACTTATAACATCCTTATCTTCACTATTACATGTAGCATCCTTATCTTCACCATAAACTTGTAGCATCCTTATCTTCACCATCACCTGTTTCATCCTTATCATCACCATCCTCTACAGCATCCTCATCTTCACCATCACCTGTAGGATCCTTATCTTCAATATCTCTTGGAGCATCTTCACCATCATTTGTAGCATCCTCATATTCACTATCCCCTCAGCCTCCTGATCTTAACCATTACCTGTAGCACCATTATCTTCACCATCCCTGCAGCATCCTCATCTATACCATCCAAGCAGCATCTTCATCTTCACCATCATCTGTTGCATCCTCATCTTCACCATCCCTGTAGCATCCTCATCTTCACCATCATCTGTTGCATCCTTATCTTCACCATCCTAAAGCATCATCATCTTCTCCATCATCTGCAGCGTCCTCATCATCACCAACACATGTAGCATCGTCACCTTCACCATTCCCTGCGTCATCGTCATCTTCACCATCTTCGCAGCATCATTTTCACCATCCTCGTAGCATCATAATATTCACCATCCCCACATTATCCTCATCTTCACCATCTCCGCAGCAACCTCATCTTCACTATCCCAGCAGCATCATAATCTTACTATCACCATAGCAACCCCACCACCCTCCTCTGCATAGAAAACCCCCCTACCCCAAAACCTCCCTGCCCCCACTCAAATACTCAACCAAATATCCCTCACCCCACACCCAATCCCTACCCTTCTACCCCTCCCCTCCTCCCGCCGAGTACCCCTCCCCCCCCTTTTCCTTCCTGTCCTCCCTCCTTTTTCACCCCATACCCTCCCTGTCCCTCCCCTTTCACTTGACCCCCTACCCCTCATCCCAGTATCCTCTGCAACCCTGGTATCCACCTCACAAATCCTCACACCCATGGCACAGCTTCCCCCACCAGCGGAACACTCGCCAAGGAGGAGATTTGAGACGGGACAGAAGAAAGTGAGCCTCAAGGCAATGTACACTAACATAGATAGAATTACAAATAAAGAAAATGAACTTGGAGAATGGGTACTAGAGGAAAAACCAGACATAATAGCACTCACAGAAACAAAGCTAACGAAAACCATAACAAATGCAGTGTTCCCACAGGACTTTTATGTTATGAGGAAAGAGAGAGAAGGTAGAGGTGGTGGTGGTGTAGCCCTGCTGGTAAGAAAAGGCTGGGATTTTGAGGAGATGGTAGTTCAGGGATGTGAAGGTTTCAGTGACTACATAATAGGTACAATAACAACTGGAGGGCAAAAAATTATAGTCGTAGTCATGTATAATCCACCAACAAATGACAGAAGACCCAGACAGGAGTATGATAGAAACAACATGGCCACCATTAACATAATAGAGAGAGAGCAGCTTCCGTGGCTAGCAGAAATGCATCTGGACTACTAATCATGTGAGACTTCAATCATGGGAAAATAGATTGAGAGATCAGAGACCCACATGGAGGACCAGAAACATGGAGAGCTAAGCAGCTGGACGTAGCAACAAGAAAATTTCTAAGCCAGCACATCAAGGAACCAACAAGAATGAGAGAAGATGAACCAGCAATGCTTGATCTGATACTTACCCTAAATGAGTGGGATATAAGGGAAGTCAAGATAAAAGCACCCTTTGGAATGAGTGATCACACTGTATTGAGCTTTGAGTACCTGGTAGTGCTAGGAATTATATCCCCCAAAACGAACTAGGAAACAAAAGGCTGGCATACCAAAAGGGAAATTATGAGGAGATGAGAAGCTTCCTAAGGGAAATACCTTGGGACACAGACCTCATAGCTAAGTCTGAACAAGATATGATGGACTGTGTCACCCAAAAGTGTCAGGAGGCAGTAAGCAGATACATCCCGGCCCAAAAGGAAAAATCCGAGAAGCAAAAGAAGAATCCATGGTATAATAGGGCATGTATGGAAGCAAATAAACTGAACAAAAGGGCATGGAAGAACTTCCGGAATAACAAAACACCAGAAAGCAGAGAGAGATACCAGAGAACCAGGAATGAGTATGTCAGGGGTGAGAAGAGAAGCAGAGAAAAGTTATGAAAATGATATAGCAAACAAAGCCAAGACCGAATCAAAGCTACTCCACAGTCACATCAGAAAGAAAACAACAGTGAAAGAACATGTAGTGAAACTTAAAACAGGCAAGAACAGGTATACAGGGAATGACAAAGAGGTGTGTGAAGAACTCAACAAGAGGTTCCAGGAGGACTTCACAACAGAACAAGGTGAGGTCACTGTGCTAGGAGAAAGGGAAATAAACCAGGCGGCCTTAGAAGGGTTCGAAATTTCGAGAGAGGAGGTCAAAAGACACCTGCTGGGTCTGGATGTTAGAAAGGCTGTTGGTTCAGACGTGATCTCGCCATGGGTACTGAAAGAGTGAAGAGGCACTTTGCTTGCCACTCTCCATAGTGAGGTAGGACACGTGAGATAGGAGACCTTCCAGAAATATGGAAGACGGCAAATGTGGTCCCAATATACAAAAAGGGCGACAGGCATGAGGCACTGAACTACAGGGAAGTGTCTTTGACATGTATACCATGCAAAGTGATGGAGAGGATCGTGAGAAAAAAACTGGTAGCACATTTGGAGAGAAGGGACTTCGTGGCAAATCGCCAACATGGGTTCAGGGAGGGTAAATCTTGCCTGACTCGCTTAATAGAATTCTACGACCAGGTGACAAAGATTAAGCAAGAAAGAGAGGGCTGGGTGGACTGCATTTTCTTGGATTGTCGGAAAGCCTTTGACACAGTAATGCATAAGAGGCTAGTACATAGGCTGGAGAGACAGGCAGGTGTAGCTGGAAAGGTGCTCCAGTGGATAAGGGAGTACCTAAACAGTAGGAAGCAGAGAGTTACGGTGAGGGGTGAGACCTCCGATTGGCGTGAAGTCACCAGTGGAGTCCCACAGGGCTCTGCACGCGGTCCTATCTTGTTTCTGATATATTTAAATGATCTCCCGGAGGGTATAGATTCATTTCTCTCAATGTTTGCGGACGATGCCAAAATTATGAGAAGGATTAAGACAGAAGAGGACTGTTTGAGGCTTCAAGAAGACCTAGACAAGCTGAAGGAATGGTCGAACAAATGGTTGTTAGAATTTAACCCAACCAAATGTAATGTAATGAAGATAGGTGTAAGGAGCAGATACAAGAAATGTAAGGTGTAAGGAGCAGATATAGGCTGCAAGAAAAGTCTCTTGCAGCCTATATCCAGAGGATAACATCAGCGGCATATGTCCGGCTGCCCTACATACGAACGGCATTCAGAAACTTGAGTAAAGAATCATTCAGAACTTTGTATACCACATATGTCAGGCCATTCCTGGAGTGTGCAGCCCCAGCATGGAGTCCATATCTAGTCAAGGATAAGACTAAACTGGAAAAGGATCAAAGGTTTGCCACCAGACTAGTACCTGAGCTGAGAGGTATGAGCTACGAGGAAAGACTACGGGAATTAAACCTCAGTTCGCTAGAAGAAGGAAGAGTTAGGGGGGACATGAAGGGAATTAATAGGGTAGATAAAGCCAGACTATTTAACACAAGAGGCACACGCACAAGGAGACACAGGAGTGCCCAAATGAGCCACAAAGATATTAGAAAGAACTTTTTTAGTGTCAGAGTGGTTGACAAATGGAATGCATTAGGCAGTGGTGTGGTGTAGGCTGACTTCATACACAGTTTCAAGTGTAGATATGATAGAGCCCAATAGCCTCAGGAATCTGTACACCTGTTGATTGACAGTTGAGAGGCGGGATCAAAGAGCCAGAGCTCAACCCCTGCAAACACAACTAGGTGAGTACAGCATTATTATCTTCACCATCCTAGCAGCATCCTCATCTGCACCATCCAACGCAGCATCATCATCTTAACCATCTATGCAGCATCTTCATCTTCACCATTCCCTGCATCATCCTTATCTTCACCATCCGCATATCAACCTCATCTTCACTATCCCCTACAGCATCCTCATCTACACCATCCCCGGCAGCATCCTCATCTTCACCATCCCAGCAGCATCCTCATATTCACCATCTTCGCAGCATCCTCTTATTCACCATCTTTGCAGCATCCTCATCTTCACTATCCCAACAGCATCGTCATCCTGACCATCTTTACACCATCCTCATCTTCATCACCCCCAAAATCCTCATCTTCACGATATCTGCAGCATCCTCATCTTAACCATCTCCGAAGCATCCTCATCTTCACCATTCCCCGCAGCATCCTCATCTTCACCATTCCCTGAAACATCCTCATCTTCACTATCCTCACAGCATTTTCATCTTCACGATCCCCGCAGCATCGTCATCTTCACCATTCCCGCAGAAACCTCATCTTCACCATCTCCTGTAGCATTCGCATCTTCAACATCCCCACGGCGTCCTCATATCTTCACCATCCCCGCAGCATCCTCATTTTCACAAACCCCGCATCATCCTAGTCTTCACCATCCTCTGCATTATCCTCATCGTCACTATCACCTTTATCATGCTCATCTTCACCATCCCCACAGAATTCTCAGTTTGATCATCCCCGTTGCGTCCTCATCTTCACCATCCTTGTTGCATCCATATCTTCACTATCTCCCGCAGCATCCTCCTCATCTTAAGCATCACCTGTAGCATCCTCTTTTTCACCATCCTCCACAGCACCGTCACATTGACCATCCCCACAGCATCCCAATCTTCACCATCCCCACGGCATCCTCATCTTCACCGTCCCCCTGAATCCTAATCTTCACCATCCCCGAAACATAATCCTCTTCACCATCCTCGCAGCATCCTCATGTTCACCATCCCCACAGCATTCTCATCTTCACCATCCCCCTTGAATCCTAATCTTCACCATCCCCTGCAGCATTCCTATCTTCACCATCCTTGCAGCGTCCTCATCTTCACCATCCTTGCAGCGTCCTCATCTTCACCGTCCCGGTAGCAACTTAATATTCACCATGCGCTAAACATCATCATCTTCACCATCGTCGCAGCACCCTCATGATCAATATCCCTGAAGCCTTTTCATCTTCAATATCCTCTGCAGCATTCTCATCTTCACCATCCCCTGCAGCATTCTTACCTTCACCATTGCCGCTGCATCCTCATCTTCAGCATCTTCGTAGCATCAACATCTTCATCATCTCCGCAGCATCCTCATCTTTACCATCTCTGCAACATCATCATATTCACCATTTTCGCAGCATCCTCATCTTCCCAATCCTAACCGCATCCTCATCTTGACCATCCTTACACCATCCTCATCTTCATCACCTCCAACATCCTCATCTTCACCATCCCCGCAGCATCCTCATCTTCACCATATCTGCAGCATTTTCATCTTCACCATCATCGTAGCATCCTCATCTTCACAATCTGAACAGCATCGTCATTTCCACCTTCCCCTACAACATCCTCATCTTCACTATCCCTTGAAGCATCCTCATCATCACCATCCACGCAGCATCCTCATCTCCACCATCCTCGCAGCAGTCTCATCTTCACCATCCCCGCAGCTTCCTCATCTTCAGCATCCCCCGCAGCATCTTTATCTTCACTATCACCGGTAGCATCATCATTTTCACCCTCCTTTCAGCATCCTCATCCTCACCATCCCCGCCGAATCCTCATCTCCGCAGTCTCCCGCAGCATCCTCATCTTCAGCATCACCTGTTGCATCCTCTTCTTCTCCATCCCCGCAGCATCCTCATCTTCACCATATCTGCAGCATTTTCATCTTCACCATCCCCGTAGCATCCTTATCTTCACCATCACCTGCAGAATCCTCATCTTCATAATCTGCATAGCATCGTCATTTTGACCATCCCCTACAACATCTTCATCTTCACCATCCCCTGAAGCATCCTTATCTTGACCATCCCCGCAGCATCATAATCTTCACCATCCCTTAAGCATCCTCATCATCACCATCCTCCCTTAAACCTAATCATCATCATCCCCTGCAGCATCCCCATCTTCACCATCCTTGCAGCATCCTCATCTTCACCATCCCGGCAACAACCTAATATTCACCATCCCCTAAACATCATCTTCACCATCCTCGCAGCATCTTCATATTTACCATCCCCGCAACAATCCCATCTTCATCCTCCCCACAGCATCCTTATCTTCACTATTCCCGCAGCATCCTCATCTCCATCATAACCACAGCATCCTTATCTTCAACATCCCCTACAGCATTCTTATCTTCACCATTACCGCACCATCCTCATCTTTACCATCACCGCTGCATCCTCATCTTCACCATCTATGTAGCATCCTCATCTTCACCATCCCCGCAGTATCCTCATCTTCACTATCTCAGCCGTATTCTCATCTTCACCATCCTCCACCAACATCCTCGTCCTCAACCGCAGCTTCTAAATTATCACCATCCCAGCAGCATCCTCATCTTCAACATCTTCGCAGCTTCCTCATCTTCATCATCCCCGCAGCATCCTTATCTTCACTATTCCCGCAGCATCCTCATCTCCATCATAACCACAGTATCGTTATCTCCACCATCCCAGCAGCATTCTCATCTTCACCATCCCCACAGCATTCTCATCTTCACAATCCAGCAGCATTGTCATCTTCACCATCCTCGCAGAAACCTCATCTTCACTATCCCCTGTAGCATCCGCATCTTCAACATCCCTATGGCATCCTCATCTTAACAAACCTAGCATCATCCTAATCTTCACCATCCTCCGCATCATCCTCATCATCACTATCACCTGTATCATGCTCATCTTCACTATCCCTGCAGAATTCTCAACTTCATCATCCTCGTTGCGTCCTCATCTTTAGCATCACCTGTAGCATTCTCTTTTTAACCATCCTCCACAGCACCGTCACATTGGCCATCCCCGCAGCATCCCAAGCTTCACCATCCCCACAGCATCCTCATCTTCACCGTCCCCCTGAATCCTAATCTTCAGCATCCTCTGCAGCATCCCCATCTTCACCATCCTTGCAGCATGTTCATCTTCACCTTCCTGGCAGCAACCTGACATTCACCATCCCTGAAACATCCTCATCTTCACCATCCCCTGTACCTTTCGCTTCTTACACATCCCCGCAGCATCCTCATCTTCACGATCCCCGCAACATCCTCATTTTCACCATCCCCGCAGCATCCTCATCTTCACCATCCAAGCAGCATCCTCATCTTTACCATTCCCGCCGCATCCTCATCTTCACCATCCCCAAAGCATTCTTATCTTCACCATCCGCGCAGCTTCCTCATGTTCATCATCCCTCGCAGCATCCTTATCTTTACTATCACCTGTAGCATCCTCATTTTCACCATCCTTGCAGCATCTTCATCTGGACCATCCCTGCAGCATTCTCATCTTCACCATCCCCTGCAGTATTCTTACCTTCACCATTACCGCTGCATCCTCATCTTCACCATCTCCGCAGAATCCTCATCTTCACCATCCCCTGCAGTATTCTTACCTTCACCATTACCGCTGCATCCTCATCTTCACCATCTTCATAGCATCATCATCTTCAACATCCTCACAGCATCCTCATCTTTACCATCCCCGCAGCATCCTCATATTCACTATTTTCGCAGAATCCTCATTTTCCCAATCCCAACAGTATCCTCATCTTGACCATCCTTACACCATCCTCATCTTCATCAACTCCACCATCCTCATCTTCACCATCCCCGCAGCATCTTCAGCTTCACCATATCTGCAGCATCTTCATCTTCACCATCCCTGTAGCATCCTCATCTTCACCATCACCTGCAGAATCCTCATCTTCACAATCTCCGCAGCATCGTCATCTTCACCATCCCTTGCAACATCCTCATCATCACCATCCCCTGATGCATCCTCATCTTCACCATCCTCATCTTCATGATCCCCACAGCATCGTCATCTTCACTATCCCCACAGAGACCTCATCTTCACCATCCCCTGTAGCATCCGTATATTCAACATCTCCGCAGTATCTTCATCATCACCATCCCAACACCATCCTCATCTTCACAATCCCCGCATCATCCTAATCTTCACCAACCCCCCACTGATCCTCATCTTCACTATCACCTGTATCATCCTTATCTTCACCATCCATGCAGAATCCTCATCATCATCCCTGTAGCATCCTCCTTTTCACAATCTCCTCAGCATCGTCATCTTCACCATCCCGGCAGCAACCTAATATTCACTACCTCCGAAACATCAAAATCCTCACCATCCTCGCAGCATCCTCATATTCACCATCCCCGCAACAATCCCATTTTCATCCTCCCCGCAGCATCCTCATCTTCATTATTCCCACAGCAACCTCATCGTCACCATACCCACAGCATCCTCATCATCACCATCTTCTGCAGAATCCTCATCTTCACCATCCCCAGCTGCATTCTTATTTTCACCATTACCGCAGAATATTCATCTTTACCATCTTCGTAGCATCCTCATCGTCTTCATCCCCTCAGCATCCTCATCTTCACCATCCTCGCAGCATCCTCATCTTCACCATCCCCCACCAACATCCTCGTCTTCAACATCCCCGCAGCTTCCTAATAATCACCATTCCAGCAGCATCCGCATCTTCAACATCCCCTGCAGCATCCTCATCTTCACCATCTTTGCAGCATCCTCATCTTCACCATCCCCACATCATCGTTATCTTCACCATCCCCGCAGCATCCTCATCTTCACCATCCCCATCTTCATCATCCCCAGCAGCATCCTTATCTTTACTATCACCTGTAGCATCCTCATTTTCACCATCCTTGCAGCATCCTCATCTTGACCATCCCTGCAGTATCCTTATCTTCACCATTTCCACAGCATCCTCATCTTCACAGTCCCCCCTGAATTTTAATCTTCACCATCCCCCTGAATCCTAATCTTCTCCATCCCCTTTTTCACCATCCTTGCAGCATCCTCATCTTCACCATCCCCCCACAGCATCCTTAACTTCACCTTCCCCTGCAGCATTCTTATCTTCACTATTACCACTGCATCCTCATCTTCACCATCTTCGTAGCATCCTCATCTTCACCATCCCCACAGCATCCTCATCTTCACCATCCCTGCAGCATCCTCATCTTCACTATGTCCGCAGCATCCTCATCTTCACATCCCCCAGCATCCTCATCTTCACCATCCCCTGCAGCATTCTTATCTTCACCATTACTGCTGTATCCTAATCTTCGCCATCCCCACAGCATCCTCATCTTCACCACCCCCCTGAATCCTACTTTCCACCATCCCCCTGAATCCTAATTTTCACCATCCCCATCTTCACCATCCTTGCAGCATCCTCATCTTCACCATCCCCCACAGCATCCTCAACTTCACCATCCCCTGCAGCTTTCTTATCTTCACCATTACCGCTGCATCCTCATCTTCGCCATCTTCGTAGCATCCTCATCTTCACTATCCCAAGCATCCTGATCTTCACCATCCCCGGAGCATCCTAATCTTCACCATCCCTGCAGCATCCTCATATTCACTATCCCCGGTGCATCCTCATTTTCACCTTCCGGAGTGTTGTCACCTAGTTTCTCTGCCTTAGATTTCTGTGCGGATAATTTTATCCCTGAAAACCAGCATTGCGTCACTAGTTGGTGAAGCAATATTTCCTCTTATGTCAGCAGTTGACAGTGTGTGGTTGTGAAGGAAGGGTTGTGTCAGTGTCACTGTTCTTGCTTCGCCTCCAGTCACTGTTGCCACCCTTACTTCACCATTAGTCACTGCCAACACTACCTTCTCCACTCAACTGCCATTGACAGTTCCACCCTCACTAAATTACCACTTGATCTGAGATAGTATTTTGACCTCCTTACCTTCAAAACTGAAAAGAATTAACCAAAACATTTGTTCTGGTCTTGTGAATATCAAGAGTATATTTCGTTGATTTCGCGGCCCTTCGACTTTATTAATCATGAGTGCAGTCGGTGGATGGAGGGTTTGGGTGTCCTTGTTGATGGTGGTGATAGCCTCAACTACTTACCGTGAATGGGGGCGGGTGGAGATGACCAAGATGGATCTGAGTATGCTCCAGGACCAAGCAGCAGACTGGCAGAGCCAGCAGACAGGACTGCTGCACCTAGCACGTACCCTAGCCTCCTTGATGGGGTTAATCCCACAACGGCCCCAGCTAGACTCAGCGCTCCTCCACTCCCAAGATGACGACTCCGCCTGGCACTGGATAGCATCATACACAAGGTTGAGTGAAATTCTTCAGCAGATTGAGGAGCTAAAGAAGTTTTTGTGGCAGGTTGGTGAGGAACCACGGCGCCTGAGTAAGCCAGCCTAGCTGACTTTTCTCATAATAATTAGCGGTCTTCTCCTAATGAGTTAGACATGCGAGATGGTCGTTGATTGGGTAACTGGTGATGACATGTCGAGAAACTAGCTGGAGTATAATGATCATTCGAGCAAGGAGCTTCAGTTTGAGACCAACACGTGTGATGGTGAAGATATGAATGGTGAGAGTTGAAGGATCTATAAGAAGGCTGGTGAAGGGTCCGGTCTGCTAGAGATAGTGCGTGGCCTATAGGTGTGCCTGTGACCCTAGTGAAGGGGGGGGGGATGTTTGTGTGTGTGTGTGTGTGTGAGCCTAAGGGAGGAGGAGGGAGGGAGGGTTTTTTGAGTGTCACCATCACACTCAATTAGGTGAGTGTACTCACCTAATTGTGCTTGTGGGGGTTGATCTCTGGCTCTTTTGTTCCGCCTCTCAACTGTCAATCAACTGATGTACATTTTCCTGAGCCTACTGGGCTCTATCATATCTATATTTGAAACTGTGTATGGAGTCAGCCTCTACCACTTCACTGCCTAATGCATTCCACCATCCCGGCAGCATCCGGGATGGTGGAATGCAGTTAACCTGTTAACTACTCTGACACTGAAAAATTTCTTTCTAACGTCCCTTTGGCTCATGTGGGTACTCAGTTTCCACCCGCGTCCCCTTGTTCGCACACCACCAGTGTTGAATAGTTTATCCTTGTCTACCCTGTCAATTCCCCTGAGGATTTTGTAGGTAGTGATCATGTCTCCCCCTTACTCTTCTGGTTCCTAGTGTCGTAAGGTGCATTTCCCGCAGCTTTTCTTCGTAACTCACGCCTCTTAGTTCTTGGACTAAGACCTCTGCACTTTTTCCAGCTTCGTCTTGTGCTTGCCAAGGTACGGGCTCCATGCTGGGGCTGCATACTCCAGGATTGGTCTTACATATGTGATATACAAGATTCTGAATGATACCTTACACAGGTTCCTGAAGGCTGATCTGATGTTAGCTAGCCTCGCATATGCCGCAGACGTTATACTTTTTTATGTGGACGTCAGGAGAGAGGTTTGGTGTGACATCAACTCCTAGATCTTTCTCTCTGTCCATTTCATGAAGTACTTCATCTCTATACTGTATCCTGTGTCTGGCTTCCTTTTTCCACTGCCTAGTTTCATTACTTTGCCTTTACTCGGGTTGAACTTAATCAGTCATTTGTTGAACTATTCATTCAGTCTGTCTAGGTCATCTTGTAGTCTCCTAATATCATCCTCTGTTTCAATCCTTCTCATAATTTTGCATCATCAGCAAACATTGAGAGAGACGAGTCTATTTCCTCTGGGAGGCCATTTACC
This sequence comes from Procambarus clarkii, assembly GCF_040958095.1. Taxonomy (NCBI): domain Eukaryota; kingdom Metazoa; phylum Arthropoda; class Malacostraca; order Decapoda; family Cambaridae; genus Procambarus; species Procambarus clarkii. The sequence continues at coordinate 14,708,127 of NC_091150.1, forward strand.
TATATCAGAAAAAGAATAGGTCCAAGGACTGACCCCTGCGGGACTCCACTTGTGACGTCTCGCCAATTCGAGACCTCACCCCTCACAGTGACTCGTTGTCTTCTTTGCTTAGGTACTCATTTATCAAATGAGGTACCTTCCCTTTCACTCCAGACTGCATCTCCAGCTTTTTCACTAGCCTCTTGTTTGGTACTGGATCAAAGGCTTTCTGGCAATCCAAAAATATGCAGTCTGCCCACCCTTTTTTTTTTGTTTTGCCTTATTTTTGTTGCCTGATCGTAGAATTCAATTAACCCTGTGAGGCAGGTGTGTGTGCGCGCGCGCGCGCGCGTGTGTGTGTGTGTGTGTGTGTGTGTGTGTGTGTGTGTGTGTGTGTGTGTGTGTGTGTGTGTGTGTGTGTACTCACCTAATTGTGAGTACACAATTAATTACTTTGGCTCTTTGGTCCCTCCTCTCAACCGTCAATCAACAGCTGTACAGATTCCTGAGCCTATATAAGTACCTTCCCTTTCACTCCAGACTGCATCTCCAGCTTTTTCACTAGCCTCTTGTTTGGTACTGGATCAAAGGCTCTTTGACAATCAAAAAACATGCAGTCTGCCCACTCTTCTCTTTCTTGCCTTATTTTTGTTGCCTGATAGTAGAATTTAATTTACCCTGTGAGGCAGGTGTGCGTGTGTACTCACCTAGTTGTTCTCACCTAGTTGTGTCTGCAGAATCGAGCATTGACTCTTGGATCCCGCCTTTCGAGCATCGGTTGTTTAAAGCAATGACTCCTGTCCCATTTCCCTATCATGCCTGGTTTTAAAATTATGAAAAGTATTTGCTTCCACAACCTGTTCCTGAAGTGCATTCCATTTTCCCACTACTCTCACGCTAAAAGAAAACTTCCTAACATCTCTGTGACTCATCTGAGTTTCAAGCTTCCATCCATGTCCCCTCGTTCTGTTACTATTCCGTGTGAACATTTCGTCTATGTCCACTCCGTCAATCCCTCTGAGTATTTTATACGTTCCTATCATGTCCCCCCTCTCCCTTCTTCTTTCTAGTGTCGTAAGGCACAGTTCCCTCAGGCGCTCCTCATACCTCATCCCTCGAAGCTCTGGGACGATTCTCGTTGCAAACCTCTGAACCTTTTCCAGTTTCATTATATGCTTCTTCAGATGGGGACTCTATGATAAGGCGGCATACTCTAAGACTGGCCTCACGTAGGCAGTGTAAAGCGCCCTAAATGCCTCCTTACTTAGGTTTCTGAATGATGTTCTAACTTTTGCCAGTGTAGAGTACGCTGCTGTCGTTATCCTATTTATATGTGCCTCAGGAGATAGATTAGGTGTTACCTCCACACCCAGGTCTCTTTCACGCGTCATCACAGGTAGACTGTTCCCCTTCATTGTGTACTGTCCCTTTGGTCTCCTATCTCCTAGTCCCATTTCCATAACTTTACATTTGCTCGTGTTGAATTCCAGTAGCCATTTCTCTGACCATCTCTGCAACCTATTCAGGTCCTCTTGGAGGATCCTTCAATCCTCATCTGTCACAACTCTTCACATCAACTTTGCGTCATCCGCAAACATCGACATATAGGACTCTACGCCTGTAAACATGTCGTTAACATATACAAGAAATAGAATTGGTACCAGCACCGATCCTTGTGGTACTCCACTTGTTACTGTTCGCCAGTCCGACTTCTCGCCCCTTACCGTAACTCTTTGGCTCCTTCCTGTTAGGTAGTTCCTTGTCCATGCAAGGACCTTTCCCCCCACCCCCGCCTGCCTCTCGAGCTTGAACTGCAGTCTCATGTGCGGTACTGTATCAAAGGCTTGTGTGTGTGTGTGTGTGTGTGTGTGTGTGTGTGTGTGTGTGTGTGTGTGTGTGTGTGTGTGTGTGTGTGTGTGTGTGTGTGTGTGTACTCACCTAATTGTACTCACCTAATTGTGCTTGCGGGGGTTGAGCTCTGGCTCTTTGGTCCCGCCTCTCAACCGTCAATCAACTGGTGTACAGATTCCTGAGCCTATTGGGCTCTATCATATCTACATTTGAAACTGTGTATGGAGTCAGCCTCCACCACATCACTTCCTAATGCATTCCATTTACTAACTACTCTGACACTGAAAAAGTTCTTTCTAACGTCTCTGTGGCTCATTTGGGTACTCAGCTTCCACCTGTGTCCCCTTGTTCGCGTCCCACCAGTGTTGAATAGTTCATCCTTGTTTACCCGGTCGATTCCCCTGAGGATTTTGTAGGTTGTGATCATGTCCCCCCTTACTCTTCTGTCTTCCAGTGTCGTAAGGTGCATTTCCCGCAGCCTTTCCTCATAACTCATGCCTCTTAGTTCTGGGACTAGTCTAGTAGCATACCTTTGGACTTTTTCGAGCTTCGTCTTGTGCTTGACAAGGTACGGGCTCCATGCTGGGGCCGCATACTCCAGGATTGGTCTTACATATGTGGTGTACAAGATTCTGAATGATTCCTTACACAGGTTCCTGAACGCCGTTATGATGTTAGCCAGCCTCGCATATGCCGCAGACGTTATTCTCTTTATGTGGGCTTCAGGAGACAGGTTTGGTGTGATATCAACTCCTAGATCTTTCTCTCTGTCTGTTTCATTAAGTACTTCATCTCCTATTCTGTATCCTGTGCCTGGTCTCCTGTTTCCACTGCCTAGTTTCATTACTTTGCATTTACTCGGGTTGAACTTCAACAGCCATTTGTTGGACCATTCACTCAGTCTATCCAGGTCATCTTGTAGCCTCCTACTATCATCCTCTGTTTCAATCCTCCTCATAATTTTTGCATCGTCGGCAAACATTGAGAGGAACGAATCTATACCCTCTGGGAGATCATTTACATATACCAGAAACAGTATAGGTCCAAGGACTGACCCCTGCGGGACTCCACTTGTGACGTCTCGCCAATCTGAGACCTCACCCCTCACACAGACTCGTTGTCTCCTGTTGCTTAGGTACTCCTCTATCCACCGGAGTACCTTCCCTCTCACTCCAGCCTGCATCTCCAACTTTCGCACTAGCCTCTTGTGTGGCACTGTATCAAAGGCTTTCTGACAATCCAAAAATATGCAGTCTGCCCACCCTTCTCTTTCTTGCCTTATTTTTGTTGCCTGGTCGTAGAATTCAAGTAACCCTGTGAGGCAGGACCTGCCATCCCTGAACCCATGTTGATGCTGTGTTACAAAGTTCCTTCGCTCCAGATGCTCCACTAGTTTTTTCGCACAATCTTCTCCATCAGCTTGCATGGTATGCAGGTTAGGGACACTGGCCTGTAGTTCAGTGCCTCCTGTCTATCCCCTTTCTTGTATATCGGGACTACGTTAGCTGCTTTCCAAATATCTGGCAGTTCCCCTGTTGCCAGTGATTTGTTATACACTATGGAGAGTGGTAGGCTCAGTTCTCTTGCTCCTTCCTTTAGAACCCAAGGGGAGATTCCATCTGGGCCTATAGCCTTCGTCACGTCCAACTCTAGTAAACACTTCCTTACTTCCCCACTGGTAATCTCAAACTCTTCCAGTGGTTCCTGGTTAGCTATTCCCTCACTTACCTCTGGAATTTCTCCTTGCTCTAAGGTGAAGACCTCCTGGAATTTCTTATTCAATTCCTCACACACTTCCTTGTCATTTGTAGTGAATCCTTCCGCCCCTATCCTTAATCTCATAACCTGTTCCTTTACTGTTGTTTTTCTCCTAATGTGGCTATGCAACAATTTAGGCTGAGTCTTTGCCTTGCTTGCGATGTCATTTTCGTATTGTCTTTCTGCCTCTCTTCTCATCCTGACATATTCATTCCTGGCATTCTGGTATCTTTCTCTGCTCTCCAGTGTCCTGTTATTCCTATAGTTTCTCCATGCCCTTTTACTTTGCTGCTTAGCTAGCCTACATCTTTGATTAAACCATGGGTTTCTCATCTTTATTTCTCTGTTTTCCTTTTGGACTGGGACAAACTTGTTTGCTGCGTCCTTGCACTTCTGCGTGATGTAATCCATCATATCTTGGGCCGTCTTTCCCCTGAGGTCTGTTTCCCATGCTATATCTGTTAGGAATTTTCTTATCCCCTCATAGTTTCCCTTTCGGTATGCTAACCTTTTGGTTTCGGTATCCCTCCTCGAGTTCAATAACCCTTCTTCAATCAAGTACTCAAACACCAGTACACTGTGGTCGCTCATTCCTACTGGGTCCTCAAAACCGATTTCTCTTATGTCGGAGTCGTTCAGAGTGAAGACTAGGTCGAGTCTCGCTGGTTCGTCATTACCTCGCATCCTTGTGGGTTCTCCGACATGCTGGGTTAAAAAGTTGCTTGTCACCACCTCCAATAGTTTGGCTCTCCACGTATCCTCGCCTCCATGCGGTTCCTTGTTCTCCCAGTCAATCTTTCCGTGATTGAAGTCGCCCATGATGAGCAGGTGGGATCTATTTCTACAGGCAGCAGAGGCTGCCCTCTCAATTATAGTGTTAACTGCCTTGTTGTTGTTTTCATACTCTTGACTGGGTCTCCTGTCATTTGGTGGAGGGTTGTATATTACTGCTACTACTATTCTTGGTCCTCCTATTGTTATGGTGCCTGCTATGTAGTCTCTGAACTCCTCACAGCCCGGGATGGCCATCTCCTTAAAACTCCATTCCCTTCTCATGAGTAGGGCCACTCCGCCTCCTCCCCTACCTTCCCTCTCTTTCCTTATTACTGTATACTCCTGGGGAAACACGGCATTCGTTATGATTCCAGAGAGTTTTGTTTCAGTGAGTCCGATTACATCTGGGTTAACTTCCTGTGCTCTTTCCCTTAGTTCACTTGTCTTGCTTGTGATCCCATCTATGTTCGAGTACATCACCCTGAAACTGACTCTCTTCTGCTTTTCTGGGGGGGGGGACCTTTGCGATCTGGGGTGAGTGGGAGCTGGGGGGACCTGGCACGGGGGGATTGGTGGAGGAGGGAGGGCTTGGGGTGGTGGGGGAGAGGGGGAGGGTACAGGGGGTGGATAAGAGGGGGGGGTACAGGGGGTGGATAAGAGGGGGAGGGTACAGGGGGTGGATAAGAGGGGGAGGTACAGGAGGTGGGTAAGAGAGGGAGGGTTGGGGAAGCATGGGGGGAGGAGAGGCTGTGGGGGATAGGGGAGATGGGGGGGCTTGGGGGGAGAGAAAAGGGTGGAGGGCTTGAGGGGCGTGGGGGAAAAGGGAGGGCTGAGGTGGGTGAGGAAGAGGGGAGGGTTTAGGGGAGTGGGGGAGAGGGGAAGACTTAGGTGGGGTGGGGGAGAGTGGGGGGCTTAGGGGGGAGGGGGGAAGGGAGGGCATGGGGGTGGGAGAGACGGGAAGGCATGTGGGAGAAGGGAGGGCATGGGGGATGGGTGAGAAGGGAGGTCCTGGGGAGAGGGGTGAGGGGGAGAAGGGGGGTGAGTGGGGGGAGGGGGGTGGGTGGGGGGAGGGGGGTGGGTGGGGGGAGGGTGCCCTAGGTGGATACTTAGTGGGGGGCTGACAGGGGATGGGGCGGGTTGGGTGTCTGTTGGGTAGAATGTGGGGGTGGTGCCCCAATCCCTGTGGCTGTTGCACTGTTTGAGGAGGGTTCTCCACTTCTCCACTGTGTGTGTGTGTGTGTGTGTCTGTGTGTGTGTGTGTGTGTGTGTGTGTGTGTGTGTGTGTGTGTGTGTGTGTGTGTGTGTGTGTGTGTGTGTTAGTGTGTGTGTGTGTGTGAGTGTGTGAGTGTGTGTGTGTGTGTGTGTGTGTGTGTGTGTGTGTGTGTGTGTGTGTGTGTGTGTGTGTGTGTGTGTGTGTGTGTGTGTGTGTGTGTGTGTGTGTGTGTGTGTGTGTGTGATGGTGTGTGTGTGTGTACTCCCCTAATTGTGCTCACCTAATTGTGCTTGCGGGGGTTGAGCTCTGGCTCTTTGGTGTGGGTGTGTGTGGGTGTGTGTGTGTGTGTGTGTGTGTGTGTGTGTGTGTGTACTCACCTAGTTGTACTCACCTAGTTGTGTTTGCGGGGGTTGAGCTCTGGCTCTTTGGTCCCGCCTCTCAACCGTCAATCAACAGGTGTACAGATTCCTGAGCCTATCGGGCTCTGTCATATCTACATTTGAAACTGTGTATGGAGTCAGCCTCCACCACATCACCCCCTAATGCATTCCTTTTGCCAACCACTCTGACACTAAAAAAGTTCTTTCTGCTCTCTCTGTGGCTCAATTGGGCACTCAGTTTCTACCTTTGTCCTCTAGTGTGTGTGCCTTTTGTGTTAAATAGCCTGTCTTTATCAACCCTGTCAATTCCCTTGAGGATCTTGAATGTGATGATCATGTCCCCCCTAACTCTTCTGTCTTCCAACGAAGTGTGGTTTAATTCCCGTAGTCTCTCCTCGTAGCTCATACCTCTCAGCTCGGGTACTAGTCTGGTGGCAAACCTTTGAACCTTTTCCATTTTAGTCTTATGCTTGACTAGATATGGACTCCATGCTGGTGCCGCATACTCCAGGATTGGTCTGACATATGTAGTATATATAATGTTCTGAAAGATTCCTTACACAAGTTTCTAAAGGCCGTTCTTATGTTATCCAACCTGGCATATGCTGCTGCTGTTATCCTCTTGATATGAGC
>NC_091150.1:14719714-14779714 GCF_040958095.1 Procambarus clarkii
CGATTTGACCTCTCTGACACCTCTTGGCCAGGCTGTCCTCCTTGGACGCCTGCTCTCCATCGGTCCACTCTACTTACTGTCTCCAACCTCCGTCACTTCGTCTTCTTCTCTTCACGTCCAGAGTCAGACATCTGCTGTCTGTACCTCCTCTGTCGTCTTCACACTTCCATCTACTTCCATTATACTTTCGTCTCCTGTCATCATACTTCACTCCCTCGTCTTCACCGACGATCCTCCTTTTCGTCTCCTCATTCATCTGAGACCTCATCCTGTTTGACTCCCACCGAGTCCTCGGCTTTCTTCTATTCCTCCATGCTTGCATCATCATCCTCTTCCCACATTTCTCATCTTTATACAACTCCCTTTCTTCTCCTTCAACTCTTCTTCGTTCCCTAAAAGTTTCTTTGGGCACTGTATTACATCCAACAGCACTCGACCGTACATGTCGCTTTACCTTTCCTAGAGTGCTCGTAGGCATCTCTCCACACATACTGTCTCTTCTCCTCTCATTTTCTCGGCTATTACTCTTCTACACTATCTTTTCTTCACGTTTCCTGTGGAACATGTCAACTCCTGACATCTCCCACAACTTAACTTCACTATCCCTATGCCTCTGTGCTCGTGGACCACTTGACGCTCTACTCCCGTCCTAAGTCTGTCCACATCCTTCCTCATTCCTACTCAGCACAGTTGCATTCACCTTCCGACCCTTAATTTCAGCAGTCTGGGCTCTACTCAGGTCCGCTCTCTTCACATGATTCTTCTTCGGCTGGGCCATCTTCACTTTTGACCTCACCGAGACTTCATTTTTCTGGGCTGGACCCTCATCAAACAGCCACGCTATATCTACGTCGATATCTTCTACCGGTTGAATTGACACTGTCTCACCTTCTCCAGCGTCTCCCTCGTCGGCCACCTCTGCCTTCATCACTACCGAGACAGGGTTTTCAATGGCTTGGCGGTCTCCTGACTCATCTCCTCGGATGTCAGTCAGGTTCACACTCTCAGGTGTCCCACCCGTGCCGTGGCCTTCTGGGCACTCCTCTGGCACAGTCTCCGCTATGACTCTTGGCAACACCTTTGTCCCGCACAAGTCATTCCCCAGGATCACTTGGACTCCTGGAATAGGTATGTCGGGGCACACTCCCAACATCACCTCCGCCGACACATATTCCGACCTTAGCTGGACAGTGCATACGGGCATGTCACTTTCAGACAACAACCCATATACCTTCATCTTACTCCTGCCAGCTAACCGTCGATCATTCCCAATCTGGCTTCTCGTAATCAAGCTCTGATTAGCTCCGGTATCTCTTAAGATACCAACTTCTACCTCAGGTTGGCCTCCTATACTGATCCAACCTTTACTCATGAACGGTCTATACCTCTCGTTCACTAAGTTTGCTCTCTGTGGTTTGTCTTGGAACACATAGGCATATTTACCTCGGGGGTCACACATGGCCAGGGTCACAACTCTCTTGCCCTGCCGACAGTCTCGCATCACGTGACCCAATCCGTTACAATTGTAACATCTCTTCTGGGAAAAGTCTCTTCTATATGTACCAGAGTAGCTCTGACTCTGCCCACTCGTATTGGAGTTCCTCGGGCCAGACGTACTACTCGTACTCTGTGGAGCTTTACTGGACTCTTGATTCCCTGGATAACGATTAGTTTCTCGTTTAGCTCCTCCATCCTCACTTTCAGACGAAGTACGCGACCTACTCTTCTGAGTTTTAGGGTACTTACTTTTATCTGCCCATTTATCAAAATTTTTCTCACCCCAGACTCTTCTGGGTCTCTCATAATTTCTTCCTCCCCAGACTCCATTGGGTATGCTATTGCTGCATCTCGCCTCACTTCTCACTCTGTTCTCCCTCAAGCTTTTGTACGCTTCAGTAAACATATCCGCCCTATCTGCGGCATCTTTCACCTCCTTTATCCCTGCTTCTTGGATCTTGAACTTTGTTTCGGGATGCATCATCTCCAAGAACTTCTCCATGACCATCAGTTGCTTCAGGTCAGCGTAAGATCCAACTCCAGCAGCCTCAATCCATTTCTGGAATCGTCTTTCCAGATCCCTTGCTGTCTCAGCAAACGTACATGCTCCAACTTTGATCATCTCTCTGAAGCGCTTCCTATAAGCTTCTGGGGTTAACTGAAACGAGCGCAATATGCTGCTCTTTACCGTGGCATAATCCTGGCACTCTTCCAGTGACAATTGGGTGTATGCCTCCCTGGCTGCACCGGTCAATCTTAACTGAACCAGCTGGGCCCATTCCTCCTGTGGCCATTCCTTGATGCTGGCTACTTTTTCAAAATGCTCGAAGAAGCTCTCCGCCTCTTCGGGAACAAACAAGGGAATGTCCTTCTCCCTAACCCTAACATCTGGTGGGTGTGATACCTGGGTGGTGCTCTCTGGCAACCCATGTTCAATCCTTTGCTCAGCCAAGGTTCTATTCGCTTCTATCTGCATTTGTTTTGTTCTCTCTTTTTCTTTTTCGACCTCTAGTTTTGCTTTCTCTTTTTCGACCTCCAGTTTTGCTTTCTCTTGTTCCAACTCCAGTTCTCTTACTCTGGTTTTCTCTTTTTCTACTTCCAGTCTGGTTTTCTCTTTTTCTACTTCCAGCCTGGTTTTTTCTTTTTCTACTTCCAGCCTGGTTTTTTCTTTTTCCTTCTCTGCTTCATTTTTCATCTGGAGTTCCAATTTCATCTTTTCCAGCTGGAACTGTCTCTCCTCACGCTGTTGTTGGATCTGGAGCTCTAACTGGAATCTCTCCAAGCTCCTATTTCGGCTACTCCTACTACTGCGGCTACTCTTGCTGCTCCTACTCGATCCCTGGGATCTCACGTCATCCTGCCCATCATCTTCCTTTCCACTTTCAGCTCCTTTCTGGGCTCCTTGCTCTGCCGCTTCACTTTTGGCTCTTAACTGCCTCAGGATCTCATCCTTCATCCCAGCTACTTTGGATGCTTTCAACCTGATGCCACATTTTTCTGCTATTTGTTTCAATTGATCCCTCGTGCAACCCTCCAAGTCCTCAGGCTTGCCTGACTCCACAAACGCTTGCACCTTATCCATCTTGTCCTGTGAGTCTTCCCAAGAGAGAGAGTATACACCTGCGGTCACACAGTTTATCTCAGCAAGGGTGTACAAATCCACTCTTGGACAGGGTGTGGGTGTGTCAGTTCACTCTCCCGGACAGGCCCCCCAATTTATTATAGACTTATGGGTTGGTTGGTGTTGTCGTCGTTGATCCTTCTCTACGGACAACCCAACCCACAACTCGGTAGAGTGCTTATACTTCACTAGGAGATCACCCTTGGCGCTTCTGGCTCTTGGAGAGGGGCTCAACGTCACACATTTAGGGGATACGGCTCCAACACTCAGCCTCGTTGTCACGTGCACACACCCACTCGAGCCGCTGTGACTCCCCACTCTCTCCTTAGGTGATATGATCTCCTCAATCCCCTTTTGACTTATTAGTATTACCTTTTACCCTGTCCATGGCAGTGGTTCTTGGTTCTTTCTCTCTCTCTCTCCTTCTTTACTACCTCCTGGGAAGCCTCACTAGGACAAGGGCAAACACCAGCAAATTGGGATACATTTACTGGACAAAGCACATACACGATACATACACACATATAATAATAATGAATCCTATACTCTATAATATCACAATCAGGTTGCACTCCAACACCATCAGAACTCTATTATCAGCTTATCAAGTGGTATCCTATCTCCTGGTTCACCACCTGATACTATCAACCTCCTCAAGTTGATCAAGTCTACATACACTGTTGCACCATCAGCAAGATAATATATATATGTATCTATAAATGTGTACAAAGAAAATCAGCATATGAATGCAATAACATATATCAGTATAAATATTCATTGATACACAACAATGATCAATCGATCACTCTATCAGCCCTAGAACACATACATCTGTAGGTAATCAAGCCTACGACTGTAACTCTAAACTTCAGTATAAATCACTCCTTGACATAAGAATGCAAACAGTCACTCACCTCTCACTGCGTCTTGTACGCTAATGACAACCAAACACTATCAACTCCCTACAAGTAATCCACCAGAACTCCCTTCCACCTCTGGAAGTTCACTACCCTAATATCTTTAGGTTATTCCGGGCTTCACTACCAGGATCCTCTGCAGCTCCTCCAGGCTGCTATCATGAAGTTTCCTTGAGCAACTACGGTGCTTCACCCTTCTGCTAGGTTCCTCCACAGCTCTCTTGGCTGCAACACCACCTCTACAGAAGCACGTGACACTCCTCTTCACTGTTTCTCCTCACAGCTCGAGGTCCTCTGCTTCACTACCTTGGAGTCTCATCAATTACCTCATGTAGGCTGGCTTCGAAGTTCTCAGCAACTTCTTCCCCAAAGACAAACCTGCAACCCATCGACACTCCAATAAAATGTTTCCCCTTTAACACATAAACAAAAATAACCACACAATATGCTTGCCTCAAACCTCTATCTGTTCTCTACATACAGTGAGAGTGGACTCCCCCGTTTTTGGGCGGGTCCATACTCCACCTCGCCTGGCGGTGTCCTCACTCGCTAGGAGGGTCTTCCTCCGTCAGGAGCCGGGCTCCCTCAGTCGTCTGTCAGAGCTCAGAGGGGACGGACGTCGCTCCGTGTTCCTCCCTCTTCACTCTCCTATTTCAGGCTTTCTGCCTTATTAAAACATGTCTAACTTATAAATAAACATTGCTACTGTCGCTGGGCACACGACCAACTACAAGCAATCACTATGAACTGGCGTATATCGTGCTTACCACAGATTAACTGGTCGAGGGCGCTTCTCCCTCTGACGGCGTCTGGTCACCGCGCTTCCACGGCCCACAATAATGCCTCTGGGCGATTTAATAAACACTTCATCGACCAGGACTTGAGACCACAACGTTCCCAGCTCAGTTCCACAGCTGGTACGTCTGCACACTTCTCTTCTCTTCGAGATATATCACTAGAGGTTCCCTTCTGGCAGGAGCTCAACGGAGCGCAGCTTTCCCCTGCGATGTCTGGCACTCAAGTGAGGTCAAAGCCCCCTTCAGAAGCGAGCCTCACGCCTCCAGCAAAATGTCCACATCTCCTAGCCAGTCATTTATTTGTTTTCTTCCTCATTGCCCATAATCTTAAACTGCTCATTGAATCCACCATACTATTTTTCATATGGGTTATCACCTCAATATATGCCAGACCTTCTAATTAGGTCAGGCTTGATGAATAACTCTCAAGGAGGGAGACTCGTTTCTCCTGCAGGCTGAGATCATAACAGTTAGCGTGTGTGTTTGTGTGTGTGTGTGAGTGTGTGTGTGTGTGTGTGTGTGTGTGTGTGTGTGTGTGTGTGTGTGTGTGTGTGTGTGTGTGTTAGAGTGTGTGTGTGTGTGTGTGTGTGTGTGTGTGTGTGTGTGTGTGTGTTAGAGTGTGTGTGTGTGTGTGTGTGATGGTGTGTGTGGGTGTGTGGGTGTGTGTGGGGGTGGGTGTGGGTGTGTGTGTGTGTGTGTGTGTGTGTGGTGTTGGGGTTCTCAGTTCTCTCTCTACTCGGTGAGCAACCTTAACTGTACCTGATCCTGGCGAGGTCGCCAATGTTGGGGTTACACTCTATTCTTACTCTGGGGTGACCACCAGTTATCTCAAAGGTCACTCACCGTAGCCCTGCGGGTCTTCACTCTAATCCTCTCGGCGCCACTGCACGCCAGGAGTGTATCCCAGTCAATCCCAACCGGCCTTCTGATTGAGAAGGAGTGGGAACACACTTCTTGTTTACTTAACTGTTGTGTGGCCCGCCCCAACCACAGGGCTTTACTATTAACCACAAGGTCGCCAACTGGTGTTTTCGGTGTCCAGTAACACCTCAGTGGACTGGTTGAATTAGTGGTAGCCTTGGCAAGGTCACACTCGAAAGATCAGGAATCCGGCAGGTACTTACTCTTATCACTCTTTGCTTTCCAATATAATATAGCCACAAGATCAATGGAGGGGATGATATAAACACAAAAGTAATTTTGTATTTTACTTAAAATTCATGAAAGATGTCACAAGGTCAATCAATAAATAGATCAGCTGATCCTGGCTGTGGCCGGTAGTTCCCACGAATATTATGCACTCACTAAGTGGCAACACCTCCCCCTCTCGTCAATGTCAAGAACAGCTGATCTCCTGGCTCCGCGCGAAAGTTTATTGCTTGTTTTCTAGATTCACGCGCGCTGTTTCTTTAAGTTCTCCAATATTACTAGAAACTCGCACACTCGAGATTGGCAACAATAGCACGTATTACTTAGTTACACTATACTCGGGCTCAAACAGTCGTTTCTACAATCAATGCGACAATGACTCACTGTAATGGTTTTACTTGCCCTTCATTCAATGATATATTATGAAGTATTTAACACTGGAGTTTTCAGTACTTTCTCTCATGGGCGATAACACAATAATTCACTGTACTCACAAATGATTAATCACTGCATGAACACAGACATATATAATGTATATAAATCAGACATCAATAAATGGTAAATAAATAGTTTCTGGGCACATAGCCTAACTTCCAAATACTGGCATAATATTATATATAATTTATCACTATATGTTCTCATCAAAGTCTCTATAAAGATATACAAAACACAGTAAATTTATCACTTGTTCCGGGTGCCTGTACACACCAATAATAAACATGAATATTACAAGTACTCTTGATAGTACTACACTGCACACTGGTGCCTTACTGTGACACAGGTGAGACTTGCTCACGACATATAAAATCCTCAGGCTAGATAATATAGCCGAATAATATAGCTAACTAAAGGGGAATGGGGAGGGAAACTAGAAACACCTACTTCAACCTATCCTCCGATGAGAGTTGAGTTGTAGCTCCTGGTCCTCGTGTCGGGAACGCCCCCACACACACGTTGTCGTGTCCTACCGGAACCACTCGTCGTCCAACCGTTTAGCGCGTCGTCTCCATGCCTTCTTCCCTGCAGGTCCGTACTCTTCCTCGACTTCTTGTAGGGTTGGAGCCGGTCTCCTGGCCGTCGACTTCTCCCAGCAACGGCTGCCGCCTACGTCTCAGCTGCAGTCGTTCGGAATCCCCCAATAGTCCTCTTCTTCCTCTGCTACCCAGTGGCTCTGTCAGCCACTACGCCGTCACGACTTAGTGAACTGCTTCAGACGTCGCCTACGTCACTGCACAGACTTCACTTCTTCTTGCACAGTACCTGACTGGAGCACTTGTTGCTCAATAACATATCCTCCACATGCGTCATTCCCCAAGATGACCTGTGCCTCCATCTTGGGCATTGATGTACAGACTCCCACCACAAGGGTCTGGCAGCCATAATCGGAATCCAAAGTTACCTGGTGTAGGGGCATCCTCACTGGGCCTCCCACAGTGGTCACGCTTGCCACCCCCACACTGGTACTTTCGTAACCCTCGGGGAACAGGGTCTCACTCGCCAGGGTAAAATCAGCCCCAGTGTCTCTTAGCATCTTCACTGGGATGGGGTCTGCATCCCCCATCCTTACGGTTCCTTGACACACGAATGGGTGAACCTTCTTCTCCCCACTCAGCACGGGTTCATCCCGCACTCTCTCAGCCCTCTGGTCCTCGAACATCACTAAAGCAACGTGTCCCCGCTGCTTAGGGCGTCTGCATTACCGCGCGACGTGTCCGATTATTCCGCAGTTGTAGAAGCGGACCCTCGGCGGAGACCATCCGCCACAGCTTGCCTTAGCACTGCCTTCAGAGGCCGTCGCTCCCTGTGTCTTTCTCGCCCCACTTGTCGTTTCCTTTGTTGCAGCAACAGCTCCCGAGCTTTCAGCTTGGTTCTTCTCTATCGGCTCTAAAGCACCTTTTGTTCCTCTGTCGTCCCATCTCGAGAGGTGGGACTTAGGAGAACTCGCTTCTGTCCTCCATCCATCCGTCCTCCTATAATTCCTACTGCTTCCGGAGTACTCGGGTGATCGGTGCTGTCCCTCTCGGCTTGGGCGTAGTGCTTCCTCTAACATGTCGGCTCGGTCGGCTGCGGCCCTCAGGTTCTTTATGTCCGCCTCCTTTACCCTCACCCTGATCTCCGGAGAGAGCACGGACATAAACTTTTCCATGACCATTAGTTCCTTGACCTCTTCGACCGACCTCGCTCCTTCAGAGTCCAGCCACTTAAAGAACTTTCTTTCCATGAGCCTCGCCGTCTCCGCATGAGACTTTCCTGGTGAACGGGTACATTCCCTAAACCCCTTTCTGTAACGCTCCGGCATGAGCTTCAAGGAATGGAGCACAGCTCTTTTTACCGCATCGTAGTTGGTGCATTCTTGGAAGTCGAGCATAGTGTAGGCTTCACGAGCTTCACCTGTGAGCCTCCCTTGAACCAGCTCCGCCCACTCCGCCCTCGGCCACCTCTTCAGAGCTGCAACCCTCTCGAAGTGGTCGAAGAAACTTTCGGCTTCACTAGGCACATAGACCAGCAGGTCTCTTTCCCTCACTCGTCGGTCTTCCTGTGGCGGCGGAGCAGGTGCACATAGTCCTAGTTCAGCTCGCTTCAGCTCCACCTCCATGTTGGCTTCTATCTCCAGTTGTCTCAGCCTAACCTCTCGCTCGTGTTCTTCCCCGCGTAGCTGTGCTTCTCGCTCCTCACACCTCAGCTGTGCTTCTGCTTCTCGCTCTTCTTTGCGCTGCTGTGCTTCTCGCTCTTCTTTGCGCTGCTGTGCTTCTTCTCTCCTGAGCTGCGCTTCCGCTTCTCGCTCTTCTTTGTGCTGCTGTGCCTCTCGCTCTTCACGCTCCAGTTGTACTTCCAGCTGCAACTTCATTATTTCCAGCTTAATGCTGTGCCTGCTGCCGCTGGATCCCCTGCTGCTTCCACCAATGCTCAGGTGTTCTCCCACACTGGCAGGTGTCTGTGGTCGTTCCTTCCCCAAAGCTTCGTCTCGTGCCCTGAGCTGTGCCATTATCTCTAATCTTCTTTCTCCTACTCTGGCAGATCTCAGCTTTATTCAAAAATGATTTGCTATTGCTTGTAACTGTGCCTTGGTGCACTCCTCCAGCACCTGTTCATCTCTAGTGTCAATAAACCTTGCTACTTTATCATCCTCCATCTTGGGCTATGAGTGATAACCTGCACCTGATCTCTAATACCACTGCCAAGTACCACCACTGCAAACTTTATTTCGATCGTATCCTGGCAAGGTCGCCAATGTTGGGGTTCTCAGTTCTCTCTCTACTCGGTGAGCAACCTTAACTGTACCTGATCCTGGCGAGGTCGCCAATGTTGGGGTTACACTCTATTCTTACTCTGGGGTGACCACCAGTTATCTCAAAGGTCACTCACCGTAGCCCTGCGGGTCTTCACTCTAATCCTCTCGGCGCCACTGCACGCCAGGAGAGTATCCCAGTCAATCCCAGCCGGCCTTCTGATTGAGAAGGAGTGGGAACACACTTCTTGTTTACTTAACTGTTGTGTGGCCCTCCCCAACCGCAGGGCTTTACTATTAACCACAAGGTTGCCAACTGGTGTTTTCGGTGTCCAGTAACACCTCAGTGGACTGGTTGAATTAGTGGTAGCCTTGGCAAGGTCACACTCGAAAGATCAGGAATCCGGCAGGTACTTACTCTTATCACTCTTTGCTTTCCAGTATAATATAGCCACAAGATCAATGGAGGGGATGATATAAACACAAAAGTAATTTTGTATTTTACTTAAAATTCATGAAAGATGTCACAAGGTCAATCAATAAATAGATCAGCTGATCCTGGCTGTGGCCGGTAGTTCCCACGAATATTATGCACTCACTAAGTGGCAACACCTCCCCCTCTCGTCAATGTCAAGAACAGCTGATCGCCTGGCTCCGAGCGCAAGTTTATTGCTTGTTTTCTAGATTCACGCGCGCTGTTTCTTTAAGTTCTCCAATATTACTAGAAACTCGCACACTCGAGATTGGCAACAATAGCACGTATTACTTAGTTACACTATACTCGGGCTCAAACAGTCGTTTCTACAATCAATGCGACAATGACTCACTGTAATGGTTTTACCTGCCCTTCATTCAATGATATATTATGAAGTATTTAACACTGGAGTTTTCAGTACTTTCTCTCGTGGGCGATAACACAATAATTCACTGTACTCACAAATGATTAATCACTGCATGAACACAGACATATATAATGTATATAAATCAGACATCAATAAATGGTAAATAAATAGTTTCTGGGCACATAGCCTAACTTCCAAATACTGGCATAATATTATATATAATTTATCACTATATGTTCTCATCAAAGTCTCTATAAAGATATACAAAACACAGTAAATTTATCACTTGTTCCGGGTGCCTGTACACACCAATAATAAACATGAATATTACAAGTACTCTTGATAGTACTACACTGCACACTGGTGCCTTACTGTGACACGGGTGAGACTTGCTCACGACATATAAAATCCTCAGGCTAGATAATATAGCCGAATAATATAGCTAACTAAAGGGGAATGGGGAGGGAAACTAGAAACACCTACTTCAACCTATCCTCCGATGAGAGTTGAGTTGTAGCTAGGGTCCTCGTGTCGGGAACGCCCCCACACACACGTTGTCGTGTCCTACCGGAACCACTCGTCGTCCCACCGTTTAGCGCGTCGTCTCCGTGCCTTCTTCCCTGCAGGTCCGTACTCTTCCTCGACTTCTTGTAGGGTTGGAGCCGGTCTCCTGGCCGTCGACTTCTCCCAGCAACGGCTGCCGCCTACGTCTCAGCTGCAGTCGTTCGGAATCCCCCAATAGTCCTCTTCTTCCTCTGCTACCCAGTGGCTCTGTCAGCCACTACGCCGTCACGACTGGGTGAACTGCTTCAGACGTCGCCTACGTCACTGCACAGACGTCACTTCTTCTTGCACAGTACCTGACTGGAGCACTTGTTGCTCAATAACCGTCGATTCCCTCTCTGGTTCAACACATGAACTAGGGAAGACCTCACAGAGTACTGGCAGACTTCAGGTGACGCGTAAATCCACGGGAGCGGGAAACAACTGTCAAACTGACAGGACCAATCGTCGCACGTCCAACCTCTTTGACGTGTCGTGTCTGACTGCTGGCGCCAGCGCGGCGCGCTTCCCGGACCCCCTTCCTTCGTGACGTCACTTTCGCCACGGGAGGTTTTCATTGGCTCTCGTTGCCACACTGCTGTCGGTGACCAATCCGGTGCCACTGACGTCACACAGTTTTGACGGGGAAACAGGAGAGCCAGCACCATCTTGGCTTCCTAAAGGGCCTAAACCACAGGCCAAAATATTACTGTTTCACAAATTTCTCGGCTCTCCGAGAACACTCCACTCTCTCCCATATATCAAATTGATGCCTGCTACGTAGAGAACGCGTGGGAAAAGTAGACATGACTCTTACTGCAGGCGTGGGAGAAATATAAGGGGGGGAACACCGTCACAGTGGGTGGGTGCGGGTGGGTGTGGGTGTGAGTGGGTGTGTGTGTGTGTGTGTGTGTGTGTGTGTTAGAGTGCACTCACCTAATTGTACTCACCTAATTGTGCTTGCGGGGGTTGAGCTCTGGCTCTTTGGTCCCGCCTCTCAACCGTCAATCAACTGGTGTACAGATTCCTGAGCCTATTGGGCTCTATCATATCTACATTTGAAACTGTGTATGGAGTCAGCCTCCACCACATCACTTCCTAATGCATTCCATTTACTAACTACTCTGACACTGAAAAAGTTATTTCTAACGTCTCTGTGGCTCATTTGGGTACTCAGCTTCCACCTGTGTCCCCTTGTTCGCGTCCCACCAGTGTTGAATAGTTCATCCTTGTTTACCTGGTCGATTCCCCTGAGGATTTTGTAGGTTGTGATCATGTCCCCCCTTACTCTTCTGTCTTCCAGTGTCGTAAGGTGCATTTCCCGCAGCCTTTCCTCATAACTCATGCCTCTTAGTTCTGGGACTAGTCTAGTAGCATACCTTTGGACTTTTTCCAGCTTCGTCTTGTGCTTGACAAGGTACGGACTCCATGCTGGGGCCGCATACTCCAGGATTGGTCTTACATATGTGGTGTACAAGATTCTGAATGATTCCTCATTCTGAATCTCTCTGAAACTCTCACAACACGCTAATCTTGTGTTACAATGATGTAACACAACACTCCCAATCTATAAATTATGCATACAACACTAACAGAACGTCATTTCTGTGTTGCACTATTCACAAAAAAGCATTTATGTATTGTAACACTCACAACACGTTATTCCTGAGTTGTATTTCTGCATCACTCACAATATGTTATTGCTGTGTTTCAACACTCATAAGACGTTAGCAATGTGATGCAACACTCGACTCGTTTTCCTCTCAAGTGTTAAACGTTTTCTTGCACGATATAAATTGTTCATTGCTATTAATGTAAATTAAAAATGATATGAGATTGAAAGATAGATGAAAGGTGATGGAAAAAAACAGATGTAAATAAATATATAAATAATAAATAGTTAAACAAATAAAATGGGAAAGAATAAATAAATTATATGCAAGTTAATAGTTATTAAAGATGGTTAAGTGCATAAATATAAGTGATTAAGTATCCAAAAATGTGAGTGGAATAATAAATACATGATGATTAAAGAACTTATGTAAATGTGATAAATAGATATGTAAATTGTGCTGGAATAGATCTATAAAAAGTTAATAAATATTAAAGGGGACTAAATAGATGTAAAAATGGGATTCAATAGTTCCAACTGAAGTATTATTTGGGCAATATATGAAAAAAGGAAGAATTGGCTATTTGAGCTCGAACTGGTGACCGCGTGAACACCGGGTCCGACCTCCCAGTCTGGCCACGACTCTTCCTGCTTAATGAAGAACTCAGCAGTCATACATTCATCCACTTCACCATACATCTTCAACTGACAATTGAGGCGTGTGAAGGAGAAAGTCCGGAAGGAAAATGAATCTTTATGAGAAGAGGATGTAAGGTAAGGTAAGGAAATGGTGAGGTGAAAGCGCCAGGCCAGTTGAATGTATAACACTTGGAAGGGACATTAGGATGGGCTGGGATGTGAGGACGGAGTGAAGGAACGGTGCTCAACCACTTGGACTATCGGGGGATCGAACGCCGACTCTGTAAGAAGCGAAAGTATAGAGTGCAAAAACAGTGCCCAATCACTTTGACCTTCGTTGATTGAACAGAAAACATATTTAATAAATCATAGATCTCAATAAAATTAAACAAACCGATCTGTACGAAGTTACTTTCTCCAATTTATTGGGAATATCTGGGAATTATCCCACTTAGTATTAATTCATTAAATAATTTGCAGGCGATGAGTTACAATAACGTGGCTAAAGTATGTTGACCACACCACACACTAGAAGGTGAAGGGACGACGACGTTTCGGTCCGTCCTGGACCATTCTAAAGTCGATTGTCTCAAGTCATTAAATAATTTGTTTGTATAGGTTGTTTATGGGAATACATTAACAGCTTCAACGCCCTAATAAACAGTGGTTCATCTTGCTTAACGATTAAGTGTTACTGAAAACTAAAGCTGATTTGTGCATTTTATTTTGTTTAAGTAATGAAAGGAAGGCAGAGAAAAAAGTGAATATCAAATGTATTTGACGCATAGATCAGATAAGGTTGTTCTTATCTTAGGTTTCAAAAGTTTGCCCGAAGCTTAAATAAAAATGTCTTGAAGTTTTTTCTATACTGAGGACTTCAGTAAAAGATTCTTAATGACATACAAATTTCGTATTTTTATTAATTTATGAAATATTATAGTACTAGTTAAGGTACTTATGGCAAAATTATAGTAATAATGAAGATAATTATGGTAATAATATAGTAATAATTAAGCTAATTATTGAAAAATAATAATAATAATTAAAGTAAATATGATTTTATCATAGCAATAGTTCAGGTAAGTATGGTAATAATTTAATACTCGTTAAGGTAATTATCCAATATGTCTTTCATTATGTTACGACAGTTACAATGTTTAGGAATACATAACTTTATTGACCCAAGAGAGAAATGAATCGCAAATGAAAACCCTGACTTAAGTTAAAACTTGTCATATACATTTCCAAAAGTACACAGACCTAACACGATTGCACACACACACACATGTTGTAAGTGTTGCAAGGTACAGGTATAAAATGTTTTATTTGTAGCAAAACACGAGTAATGTGTTGTGAGAGTTGCAAACTTGACTAAGGTGTTCTAAGTGTCGCAACACTGAAAGAATGAGTTATGAGTTTTGGAGCACAAGAAGGAGGTGTTGTGAATGCTGCAAAACAGAAATTGTTATGAGTGTTGCAACACAAAATTACATACCCAGGGTTGCAACACGAAAATAAAATACTGTGAGGGTTGCAACATGTTATTAATGTGTTGTAAAGATTAAACACACTCAACACATTATGCCTATGTTGCAACACGACACGTTATTTATGTGTTTCAACACACAACATGTTATTTCAATGTTGCAACACTCAAAACATATTGATAAGTATTGCAACATACGCAACACATTATTTATGTTGTAGCCATAACAACGCGCTATTGTCTTGCAAGACTCACACCACATCATTGCTGTCTTGTAACACTCACATCATGGCATTACTGTGTTGCAGTTTTGCAACTATCACCGTGCAATTTTTGTGTTACAGTACTTACGTTAGGACTGTGATGCAACACTCACGTTAGGACTGTGATTCAACACTAACGTTAGGACCGTCTTGCTACACTCACGTTAGGACCTTGATGCAACACTCACGTTAGGATCGTGATGCAACACTCACGTTAGGACCTTGATGCAACACTCAAGTAGGATCGTGATGCAACACTCACGTTAGGACCGTGATGCAACACTCGTTAGGACCGTGATGCAACACTCACGTTAGGACCGTGATGCAACACTCACGTTAGGACTGTGATGCAACACTCACGTTAGGACTGTGATGCAACACTCACGTTAGGACTGTGATGCAACACTCACGTTAGGACCGTGATGCAACACTCACGTTAGGACCGTGATGCAACACTCACGTTAGGACTGTGATTCAACACTAACGTTAGGACCGTCTTGCTACACTCACGTTAGGACCTTGATGCAACACTCACGTTAGGATCGTGATGCAACACTCACGTTAGGACCTTGATGCAACACTCAAGTAGGATCGTGATGCAACACTCACGTTAGGACCGTGATGCAACACTCGTTAGGACCGTGATGCAACACTCACGTTAGGACCGTGATGCAACACTCACGTTAGGACTGTGATGCAACACTCACGTTAGGACTGTGATGCAACACTCACGTTAGGACTGTGATGCAACACTCACGTTAGGACCGTGATGCAACACTCACGTTAGGACCGTGATGCAACACTCACGTTAGGACCGTGATGCAACACTCACGTTAGGACTGTGATGCAACACTCACGTTAGGACTGTGATGCAACACTCACGTTAGGACCGTGATGCAACACTCACGTTAGGACCGTGATGCAACACTCACGTTAGGACCGTGATGCAACACTCACGTTAGGACCGTGGTGCAACACTCACGTTAGGACCGTGATGCAACACTCACGTTAGGACCGTGATGCAACACTCACGTTAGGACCGTGATGCAACACTCACGTTAGGACCGTGATGCAACACTCACGTTAGGACCGTGATGCAACACTCACGTTAGGACCGTGATGCAACACTCACGTTAGGACCGTGATGCAACACTCACGTTAGGACCGTGATGCAACACTTTCAACTCACATTCCCATCAAGCGTTTACCGGTGTATTCTTGCCCGATATTAATGTTTTATTGCTAATATGTAAATTTTAAAAAAGTTGGTGATTGAATAAATCAACAAAAGGTGATAGAAAATATAACTAACAAGTGATTAAACATATGAATAAAAAATTAATGAATGAAAAACTGACTGAATAAACAAATTATATAAGACTGAACAGCAAATAAATAGTGATTATCTGGGAAACGGAGGTGATTAAATATATAAAAACGGGTGATTGCTTTGGTAAATGATGTTTGAACAATTAGTTGAAATGTTATAAATATATATAATAAAGTTGCTGTAATTGAGAAATAAAACGTGATTGAACATTTAAAATGTGATTAAATAGATGAAAATTGCGATTGAATTATTAAAAACTTAAATATAATTTAACTAAATGAATAAATGAATAAATGAATAAATGATGAGACGATGAACGAGGTCGAACTGGTGACCGCGTGAACACTGGGTCGAACATCCCAACCTGACCACAACGTTTGCTGTTTAATGAAAAACTCAGCAGTCATACATTCGTTCACTTCATCATACATTTTTAAGTGAAAATTGACGCCTGAGAAGTAAAAATTAGTGAGGAAAAATATTTTCCTCATTGAAGACATGAGTTAATACAATCTTTATGATAGATAGATTGTGTGTTTTAACTAAATTATGTAATATTTATTATAGTTTCTACGGTAATTATGGTAATATTATAGTAATAGTTAAGGCATTATGGTAATATTTATGGTAAATATATGTATATCCCTTTTATATACAGAGGAAGTATGGACATTCCTATAACTATGTTACGGGATTCATTACATAATTGATTATATTTATATATTGATACCAGACAAAACGCGCTCTTGTCTTGCAAGAATCACAACGTGTTATTGTCTTGCAACACAACTCACAACACGTCATTGCTGTGTTGCAACACTCACAGCACGGTATTAAAGTGTTGCAATTTTTACCCTTCACTGTGCAATTTAATAAAGAAAAGGTGATAGAAAATATAACTAACAAGTGATTAAATTGATAAATTACAAATAAATGAATAAATAAAATTTAACTGAATAAAAAATTATGTTAGATTGAACAGCTAATGAATAGTGATTACCTAGAGAAATATAGGTGATTAAATATAAAAAAACGGGTGATTTCATTGGTAAATAATGCTCAACAAATCTAAAAAATGTTACACATATATAAAAGTTGCTGTAATTTACAAATAAAACGTGAATGGACATTTAAAATGTGATTAAATAGATAAAAATTGCGATTGAATAATTCAAACTGAACTATTATTTAGCTAAATGAATATAGAAGAAAAGATGAATGAGTTCGAACTGGTGACCGCTTGAACACCGGGTCCGAACTCTGTGTCTGACCACGACGCTTCCTGCTTAATGAAGAACTCAGCAGTCATACATTCATCCACTTCACCATACATCTTCAACTGACAGGTGAAGCATGAGAAGCCAAAGTTGGCGAAGAAAAAATATCAGGAAAAGCTGTAAGTAAAGACAAGGTAATCATGAGATGAAAGCGCTCGGTCAGTATGCCTATATAGCACTTAAATGGGTCCTAATTGAGCTGGGATGTGAGGACGGAGTGAAGGAACGCTGCCCAACCACTTCGACCTTCGGGGATAGAACATAAACACATTTTATACACAGCAAAAATCTGAATATATTTAAACAAAGGAAACTGTATATAGTTGTTCTCTGGAATTCTTTAAGGTATATCAAGGTGTTATTTAACTACGTATATAATATATTAATAATTTTTGATTGGTTGTTTAAAGGCATTGATGTGCTCACATATATGTGCTCGCCTATATGTGCTGACTTCGATGTGCTGACTTCGATGTGCTGACTTAGATGTGCTTACCTAGATGTGGTCACCTAGATGTGCTGACTTAGATGTGCTTGCCTAGATGTGCTCACCTAGATGTGCTGACTTAGATGTGCTGACTTAGATGTGCTCACCTAGATGTGCTGACTTAGATGTGCTCACCTATAAGAGCTCACCTAGATGTGCTTATCTATAAAAGTTCACCTAAATGTAATCACTGAGATGTGCTCACCTAGATGTGTTCACCTAGATGTGCTCACCTATATGTGCTGGCTTAGATGTGCTCATCTAGATGTGCTGACTTTGATCTGCTCACCTAGATGTGCTCACCTATAAGAGCTCACCTATATGTGCTGACTTTGATGTCCTGACTTCGATGTGCTCACCTATAAGAGCTCACCTATATGTGCTGACTTAGATGTGCTGACTTTGATGTGCTTACCTAGATGTGCTCATCTAGATGTGCTGACTTAGATGTGCTCACCTATATGTGCTGACTTAGATCTGCTCACCTATAGGAGCTCACCTATATGTGCTCACTTTGATGTGTTGACTTCAATGTGCTGACTTTGATTTGCTCACTTAGATGTACTGTCCGAGATGTGCTCACATAGATGTGCTCTCCTTGATGTGCTCACCTATATATGCTGACTTAGATCTGCTCACCTAGATGTGCTCACCTATAAGAACTCACCTACTTGTGCTCACTTAGATGTGCTCACCCTAGTTATCACCGTTAATTATTACCGATATCTTAAGCTGATTTTGTACTTTTCATGTTTGTTTTAATAATGATCGCATGGTAGGAATCCCAACTGATAATATTAGAGAAAAAAGGGATTCATCCGTATATTTGACCTATAGATCACATGAAGATTTTTCTTTTAATTGGTCACTCGTGTTTAAAACCCAGAAAAAACAGATCAATGGAACATGACTTTATAGTGTGTTTATACCAGCCTATCTTCCTGTTTGGGTAGAACTTATAGTATCAATGTGGACATTAGTACATATACCGACCTACAACGCAATTAGAAACTTTTGAAATTGGGCAAACCAGAAATAGATTTTCTTTTTATATTGCTAAGACAAACTAAACTAACCTAACCTAACCTTCATAGGCCTAATACTCGATATCTGCATGAGGCCTTATATAGTACAATTGTGTGCTAAACTGGTGCTAGGAATATTTATTTTGTGTTTTTTTGCCTCATTTTTTCAAACTCTTTAAATGACTTGTACAAAAATTCTGCCATCAAATTGCTTAGTATGTCAATCTTTCTACTATGGTGTACATTATTAAAAAAAAAATATTATCTAAACAGGAGGATGGTTTGAACAATCTTAGGTGTTTCAAAATCTTGCACGAAACTTTGTCAATGATTTTCTTGAAATTATCTCTCTGCAGAGAAGACTTTAGTGAAAAGATTTTCAATGGCATACAAATTACGTATTTTCACTTAGTTATGTAATATTATAGCAATAGTTAAGGTAATTATAGTAATAATATAGATCTAGAGTAATAGTTAAGGTAATTATGGTCAATTCCTTTAAATACTTTACGGCATAGAACATATTTTTCATTATATTTCTTTACTGATGCTAGAGAGTAGAGAATCCTGAATGACAACCTTGCTGTCAATGAAAGTCCATATATAGAGAAATAAAAATACACAGACATAACACGAGTACATATGTCAGTGTTGCAACGTACATAAATACCGTGTTGTAAGTGTTACATCACATGATTGAAGTGTTGTGAGTGTTACATCACAGGAATGAAGTGTTGTGAGTGTTACATCACAGGAAGGAAGTGTTGTGAGTGTTACATCACTGGAATGAAGTGGTGTGAGTGTTACATCACAGGAATGAAGTGGTGTGAGTGTTACATCACAGGAATGAAGTGTTTTGAGTGTTACATCACAGGAATGAAGTGTTTTGAGTGTTACATCACAGGAATGAAGTGTTTTGAGTGTTACATCACAGGAATGAAGTGGTGTGAGTGTTACATCACAGGAATGAAGTGGTGTGAGTGTTACATCACAGGAATGAAGTGTTGTGAGTGTTACATCACAGGAATGAAGTGGTGTGAGTGTTACATCACAGGAATGAAGTGGTGTGAGTGTTACATCACAGGAATGAAGTGTTGTGAGTGTTACATCACAGGAATGAAGTAGTGTGAGAGTTGCCATACATAATAAAAATGTCAAAACCCTTACGTAAAACAGGGTAATTACGTGTTGCAATATGTTATTCCTGACCGTTGTAACACTCACAACACGTAATATATGTGATGTAGGGTTACAACACCTACCACATGGTTTTACGGAGGTGCATATCTCACAACACGCTTTTTCTGCGTTAAACAGTCATAATACGTTATTTTCTGTGTTGATAACTAAAAACACTTTATTTCTGCATTTGAACAATGACAATAGTCATTTCTTTGTTGCAACACTCTCAACATGTTATTACTGTTTTGTAATATTATAATAACAATAAATAATATAATACATAAAAGTTGCTAGAAATGGTAAATAAAAAGTAATTAAATATTTAAAATATGATTAAATAGATGAAAAATAATAACGAATTAAAACTAAAGTATTTTGTGGCCAATATATGGAGAAAAGGAAGAGTAGAGCGAGGTGGTCGAACTGGTGACCGCGTGAACACCGGGTCCGACCCCCCAGTCTGACCACGACTCTTCCTGCTTAATGAAGAACTCATCAGTCATACATTCATCCACTTCGTCATACATCATTATGTGACATATGAGCCATGATGAGAGAAAATCCGTAGAGGAAAAAATATCTG
Source organism: Procambarus clarkii (assembly GCF_040958095.1). Lineage (NCBI taxonomy): Eukaryota > Metazoa > Arthropoda > Malacostraca > Decapoda > Cambaridae > Procambarus > Procambarus clarkii. The sequence continues at coordinate 14,740,194 of NC_091150.1, forward strand.
TGAGGATGCGGTGTAAGGTAAGGTAAGGTAAGGTAAGGTAAGGTGAGGTAAGGTAAGGTAAGGTAAGGTAAGGTAAGGTAAGGTAAGGTAAGGTAAAGTAAGGTAAGGTAAAATAATAATGAGGTGAAAGTACTGCTCCAGTATGATTATATAACACTTGTTAAGGATATTAGGATGAACTGGGATATATATGGACGGATTGAAGAAGCGGTGCCCAACCGCTTCGATCATCGGGGGTAGAACAAAAATATATTCTATATTCAGCATGGATCTAAAATAAATTTAAGCAAAATGAAGTATATAAAGTTCTCAAACATTATTTAAGCTATAACATCGAAGTTTTGAACTTTGTATTTATTCAATTCATAATTTTTGGATTGGTTGTTTATAGGTAATATGTTCACCATATGTGTTCACGTAGACGTGTTCACCTAGCGTTCACCTAGGCGTGTTCCCCTAGGCGTGTTCACCTAGTGTTCACCTAGGCGTGTTCACCTAGTGTTCCCCTAGGCGTGTTCACCTAGTGCTCACCTTAATAATCAGTGTTTCTTTTTGTTTAAAGCTGAAATATTACTAAGACCTGAAGTTGATTTTGTACATTTCAAGATTTTTTTTACAACGACAACATGATAGAAATTCTATCAGTATGATTTGTGTTTTTTAGTAATGAACGAATGAGAGTAAATAAAGACAATATTTACCTGCCTTGTAAGTAAGTAAGTATTTGACGTATAGATCAGATATTGATTTTTCTTATAGTTGGCCTCAAGTGTTGAAAGCCAGTAACACCAGATGGAGGGAAAATTATTTTATAACGTGTTATAATTTATGTTTAAAATATTTTCCCTTCATCTGCATTCAAAGAGAAGCAATAATACTCAGACATAACACTAATACATTCACATGTTGTGAGTGTTGCAACACACAGGAATAATGCCTTGTAAGTAAGTAATTATCAAAAGAAGGCACCAAACCGGGAAGGCTATGTAGCACCATCAAATGTGTGGAATATTCAGAGGGCGCTAAATATCACCAAGGATGCCAATACGAGAACAGAAACGCATAAGGCGAATGATATCAAAAGCATCCGATTTACCAAGAATTCTATTGATGGACAAACGACCTCGAGGGATGGTCGGAAAACAAGACACGTTCGTCCTGGAAGTCAGGACATTCAACAAGGATATGCATGATCGTAAGAGGGACCGTGCAATTTGGACAATAAGGAGCAGGGCAGCGCTCCATCAAGTGACCATGAGTTAAGGGTGTATGGCCAATACGCAACCTCGCCAGAGCCGCTTCCCATCGCCGGTTACGGTGGTAGGAGAACAGCCATGAGGACACACTACTCTTAAGAGTGCGCAGTTTGTTACCAGTAACAGAAGACCAACAATCTCGCCAACGGGTAAGGACGGAGGAATGAATAACTGGGTAAAAGTCGGAATAAGGAATACCTTTACGGGAGATGGGACAAGAGCAGACAGCTTCCTTAGTGGCAGCATCCGCACGCTCAGTTATAGAGACACCAATATGGCTGGGAACCCAGCAAAACTCAACCGACTTAAATTTAGTGGAAATAAACAGTCAATGCTTAATCTCGACAACCACTGGATGAACAGGATTAAAGGACCCTGGTGCCATGAGGGCACTACAAGAGTCAACGACAACTACAAAGGAAGATTGACATCGATAAAGCAGGAGACGAAGAGCAAAGAGAATAACATAAATTTCCGCTGTGAAGATGCTAGTCTTCGAAGGTAGGCGACACAGATAAGTGCTGTCAGGGAAAACAACAGAGTAGCCTACTCCGTCCACAGACTTAGACCCATCGGTGAAGAAGGAAACGGAGTGGGAGTGCGAAGAAAAGTGCTCAATGAAAAGACGTTTCAGAACCGTAGAAGGGTAAAAGCTTTATTGATGCGGGTTAAGGATTTACAAAACTTCGAAAGGGGGGAAACTCAAAGGAGGGGTAAGGAAGGAACAACATGAAGAGATACATTAGAAATACGAACTGAAAGAGAATCCTGTAAGCGAGACAGGACAGAAAGAGGGAGGTGGTGAAGAGGAACTGGAACCACAGGAGGGGTAAAATTAAAGCACGACAGAGGCGAGAGGAATGATGTTGTAAGGATCACGCAAAATAGCGAAGACAGTAGCGATCACGGTGGTCCTGGAGATATAGGAAGGCAGTGTTAACATACAAGCTAAGGACGGGAGTCGAACGAAAGGCATCAGAGCTGAAACGCATCCAAGTATGGTGCAAATCATCTAGACGGCGAAGAGTATTAGGAGAAGCAGACGAGTAAGCAGGACAACCATAATCAAGTTTAGACAGGACAAGAAAGGAATGTAAAGCTAGGAGAGTGCACCTATCTGCTCCCCAAGAAATATGGGACAAAACCTTAAGGAGGGTAAGGGCCTTAGAGCATTTAACTCGCAGGTAAGAGATATGAAAGGAACGACGAGAGAGGAAGCTTTGGAGAAAGAGAGGGACATTACCACGAACGCCAAAAGAATGAGTTTGGGGAAAGAATATGATAGCGCCAAGTGGTGTCGTAAGCCTTTTCCAGGTCAAAAATGACGGCAACAACGGAGATCTTCTCAGCAAAATCAGTACGAATATAGACCTCCAAGTTCACCCGGACATCTGTTGTGCTGCGGCACTTGCGAAAACCATATTGAGAAGGGGAGAGTGATAGTGTTCTAAAAGTCACATCAGACGAACGTTAACCATACATTAAAGAGATTGCAGACACAACTCGTGAGGGCAGTAGGGCGAAAGTCCTTAGGGACCCAAGAGAACCTGGTTTACGAACAGGGAGGACAACGGCATCGAGCCAGTCCTCAGGAACTGACGACGACTCCCAGACCTGATTATACAGACTCAGTAAATACTGAGACGTGCACGGAGGGAGATGGCGAAGCATCTCATAATGAATACCATCGGAGCCCGCCGCTGTAGAACTGCAAAAGTCCAGGGCAGACTGAAGCTCAGAGAGAGAGAGAAGGGGTCAATATAGGGAAGTCTGAGATGGATGGAGAAATCGAAAGGACGAGATTCAAGGAGAGGTTTACGAAGAAGGATAGATTGAGGAAGACGAGAACAAGAGCTAACAGAAGAAAAGTGGGAACCCAGTTCGGTAGCGACCTGCAACGGGTCCGCCACAAGAGTACCACGGAGGCGAATGACCGGCGAAACATCGGGAACGAACTCACCCGCTATCTTGCAGATACGCTTCCAGATCTGCGCAGAGGAGTGATCACGTCTCCCGTGATGATGTGTTGACTTATATTGAATTTTGTAACAAGCTCGTCATGATTGTAACTTGCTTAGCTAGAAATGAACTCCAGTCCTGGACTCCTATATGCGTCTCTGCAAGCCTTTACTGCCCATATAACGGCTTGTGTGATTGGACTGTTTAGCATCACGTAGGTAGTGCTTGACACACAGTGTAACCCCACATATAATGTAGAGAGAGAGAGAGAGAGAGAGAGAGCGAGAGCGAGAGCGAGAGAGAGAGAGAGAGAGAGAGAGAGAGAGAGAGAGAGAGAGAGAGAGAGAGAGAAATGGTACACCCAATTACCGTCACTCCCCCAGTGAGAGGGGGATGGTACGTGGAAGATATGACCACACCAACTACTTGGAAATGCTCTTCAGTTACCCTCTGACCCGTAGGCAGTACACATACACACACCCGTGTGTGTGTACTGCCTGTTTTTCAAAGTCCTCTGCGGACTTTGAAAAATGCTTAAGGGTAATGGACCACATCCGTCCAGGTCTGTCACCTATACACTCCCATGCAGTGTTACATAAAACAGACCTTCTCCGCCAACTGATGCCTCATCTCATTCACAACTTAAGAGTGTCTACTCTCTCTTTCTCACCCTCCTCCTCCTCCTCCACACTTCCTGCCATGTATGGCCGAACTATTACCCTCATGGATCATCACCAAACACAGCTGCATAACTCGAAGAAAATAGACTTGAAAAACGATTAAGGCTAATGGACCACACCCCACCTGCTGCAGCTCTCATCTCCTCCTGGACTCTGCTCTCTCCTACCCTCCTCTCACTTCCAGCTGTTTGCATAACTCGAAGAAAACCACAAAACCACAAACGGCCCTAAACACTCTTCAGCCAAGGGGAAGCTCCCCTCACCCCCCTCCCTCACCCCCACCCATACCCCCACCCCTCACCCACCCCATCAACATATGTTGGGACCCCTCACACCTACACACAGCATCTACATAGCAATACATACTCACATCTTTTAATCAAACTCCAATCAAACTTAATCAAAAATTGGTCACCAATTTCATGGAGACCAATGACCTTCACAACCCAGGCCAACATGGATTTCGAGCGGGAAGATCGTGCCTCTCACAGCTACTTGAGCACTACGACAAAGTCACTGAGGCATTAGAAGAGAAACAGAATGCTGATGTGATATACACGGATTTCGCAAAGGCTTTCGATAAATGTGACCATGGCGTGATAGCACACAAAATGAAGTCAATGGGAATAACCGGTAAAGTAGGACGCTGGATACTCAGTTTTCTGTCAAACAGGACTCAGCGAGTAACGGTCAACCATATAAAATCTAGTCCAAGTGCAGTGAAAAGCTCTGTACCTCAGGGTACAGTCCTTGCACCGCTGCTTTTCCTTATTCTCATATCAGATATAGACAAAAATACAAGTCACAGCTTCGTATCATCCTTTGCAGATGACACAAAAATCAGTATGAAAATTACCTCGGCTGAGGACATTGAAAAACTTCAAGCTGATATTAATAAAGTTTTCGACTGGGCATCAGAAAATAACATGATGTTTAACAGTGATAAATTCCAGGTACTCAGGTACGGTAAAAATGAGGACCTTAAACATAATAGAGTACAAAACACAATCAAATGTACCCATAGTAGGAAAACAGCATGTAAAGGATTTGGGAATAATAATGTCTGATGACCTAACGTTTAAGGAGCATAACCAAGCAAATATTGCGACAGCCAGGAAAATGATAGGATGGATTACGAGAACTTTCAAATCCAGGGATCCCATCACAATGGTTGTACTCTTCAAGTCACTTGTGTTGTCCCGTCTTGAGTACTGCTCAGTACTCACTTCCCCCTTCAGAGCAGGAGAGATTGCTGAAATAGAGGGAATACAGAGAACATATACGGCACGCATAGACGCAATAAAGCACCTAAATTATTGGGATCGTCTCAAAGCCCTCCAAATGTACTCACTAGAAAGAAGACGAGAGAGATATCAAATAATATACACCTGGAATATACTGGAGGGCCAAGTACCAAATCTACACAGTAAAATAACAACGTACTGGAGTGAACGACATGGAAGAAAATGTAGAATAGAACCAATGAAGAGCAGAGGTGCCATAGGCACAATCAGAGAACACTGTATAAACATCAGAGGTCCGCGGTTGTTCAACGTCCTCCCAGCAAGCATAAGAAATATTGCCGGAACAACCGTGGACATTTTCAAGAGGAAACTAGATTTATTCCTCCAAGGAGTGCCGGACCAACCGGGCTGTGGTGGGTATGTGGGCCTGCGGGCCGCTCCAAGCAACAGCCTGGTGGACCAAACTCTCACAAGTCGAGCCTAGCCTCGGGCCGGGCATGGGGATTAGAAGAACTCCCAGAACCCCATCAACCAGGTATCAACCAGGTAAACTATTATCTACACACAAGATTAAGTCTACGGCAAACGCACATACATATTCAACTACCCAATCCACATTTTCCTTACTCTACCACATACCCACACCCCACATAATCTCCTACACCCCAATAACATGAACCCCCATCTTTCCTGACTGCATACCCAAACACCGGACACTCACACGCGTCCGACACGCCCCAACTTCCGGGAAAATTCCTCTACAACACTATGTGGCCACATTCCTTTCACCCACATGCCCAGCTGGTTCTAGTAGAGCCACCTGGCCAGATGGTGCGCGCGGTCGTAATCTCAATTTACGCTACTCTCCGCGGCCTCGATGCCCGGAGTTCCACATAAAATCAATGCGACTTCTTCTACTGTTCATTAATAAATGCTTTTTCTTGTTTCTTTATTATTAAGATGTTGGTATTAATTTGGAAATAATCTAGTAAATTATCACTTTATGTCAGACAATCCATGGAGAAAATTGGAGGTCAAATTGATATAGATATGACTGTGGAACATTGTCCTTGTAATAGTCTTTTGGTCACCTAAACGTTTCTCACAACTTTGATGTAAATTATCTTTCCATGTGAGCATGTACCATCCTAGCAGTCTTCACCTTAAAAGAATCTAGAAATATCTTTCAAGTCTCTACTATTCCTGGTGCCTTCTGTTCGTATCACCTCTGTTTAGAGCTTTGCATTTATCTGTGTTAAAGGAAAGTGACCATCTGTCCGACCACGGACTTGAGTGCATCTAGATCTCCTTGTACTCTCCCTCAAACGACGTCGTTTGTAAATTTCAGCAATTATGCATAATCCGCAAGTAAGGATTCTTAAAACTTTCTTCTGCTAGTTTGATGAGATATTTGACAATCTGAATGACCCCAAATGATCTCGCGGTGGTATACTGTCGTGTTTGCAATCCCCACAGTATCGGCGGCGGCTTAGAACCTTCCCGAAATCACAAAATGGCTCCTGGCCTACAATAGGTTAAGTCTAGGTTTATGGAAAAGTATAATAAAAAGTCACCAGTTTAGGGCAAAACTACACAAATGACGTCGTAATACACATATATATATTTCAAACTGTTCCACAAGAACAAAATCACAATAGCATTAATCAAAGCTCTTCGGGATAATAATAATCACAGTAGCATAAATCAAAGGGATAGCTGACACTACGGCTCCAACCTAGTGCAGTGGGACACTAGTTCCTGATATGTTATAAGGTCATGAACAAAGTATGGAGGTGACAAATAATCAATTAAGTGGAGGAGGAGTCAAGTCTCAATAAGGACATATAAAAGCACAGTCGTGTCCTCACCTGCCCACCACTCTTCGTCCACTAAAGACGACCAAGGTGCGCCCCTGCAGTCAAGAATATGCTTGCACAAAGTTACATCACCTACCACAAATGTTCCAACAAAGCTCCAAAAAAAGGTGAACAACCATGTTAGTCCTGTTCCATCACAAAACAATGCTCTCAGTTTACATCAATATGAGAACAAGTGATTATTATTATTATTACAAGTAGTCATGATTACAATAAATAAGCAAAACAACTGGAGTCGGACCGACCGCGACCGTCCTCTACCAAAATCTACATGCGAGTGAATTGGTGGTGCGAGCTGGCGGGCAGTACGCACTGATGCCAATCCCGCAACATAACCATCACGTTCCCTTCAAATATTTTAACTCATAACTAAAATTACAACTCAATAGAGCCTTGAGCATACACAGATGTAATGAGCATCACAATATAAAACTCTCAGTATAGAATGGTATAAGCATATAAAACAATGAAATATATAATAATATACAATAAATACAAACAGAGAATTCCAATCTACTCGGCTTGGCAATACTCAATCTCGGAGAGGCAAGCAATGGGTGGGGGGGGGGGGGAGGAGGATTGAAATGAATATAGCCAAGCCGGCCGGCTCAACAGTTAGCACTCCTCTCTAAAACAATATTCATCAATACATAGTTACACAATGATGCTAGTTTAATATAATATAATATAACAACATGATATCATAACCCTGCCTATGAGTAAATATCCTCACAAATACAAAGTATAGCAATATCAGTCAACCAACTGTAGCATAATTCACCTAACATCATATTAATAGACATATAATAATATATCGGATAGCAATACATAAGAAAAAATAGTACAATAATACATAGGACATATGTATATAATAATGTATAAAAGATAAAGCAAAATCAATTTATAATGGTGATACAATGGTATATTGTATTATATCATATTAAGGAATGATCACAATGTATACCAGTCATACTGGTGTATGCTGGATCATAACATACACTACTTGCATTTTTAATACTTGCAACTGTTCGTTGCTGATTTCTCTTCTTTCAACATTACCCTCTGTTTTCAACAAATGATATGCTCTCGCCTCCACACCAGCTCACCATTACTTATGAAATCCTGGTCTTCAATTTTGGGATGGGGACCTACTAAATGGAACTATGTTACACGTTTGTTGATTATCAATGAAAATAACGGTACCAAAGCCTTCTTCCATCAGTTTCATTACTTTTATTTCGACAACACATAAATTCGTAGAGCTTTATGTTCATTAAACTGAATCCATGCTGGTCCTGTGAGAGAACTCTTCATTTGTTTAAGTGTTCCAAGAAACGTTTCCTTGCAAGCTTCTCTAGCTCCTAAATGAGAATGGTCGATAATGAAGTTACTGTGTAGTTTAGTGGCTCCTGTGTCCTTTCATTCTGGCACATTGACACTACATTGGCTGTCTTCCATTCCTTTGGCAACTCCCTCTTTTTCAGTGATGACTCGAAGAGTTAATCGGAGGCTCAAGTCTGCAGCTACATCTTTCATTCTCCACAGATTCCATTTGTTGTTTACGTTATGTTGGTGGGTGAGTGTTTATGACTCACTCACAGTCCAGAGTTCAACCCACTGAATAACGAGTCATCTTCTTTTACTGTTCACTGTTATGACCGAGGTAAATTACCTGGTTCTCACAGATAAATTTACCTATTATGTTTTGATTGCATTACTATTATATTATATTGTAGGATAGTGTATTATTGTATTATAATTCCTTACGGTGTACATGACAGATGCTTGAGTGCTTATGGTTCGAATGTTATAACAAAACTTGATACAATGTGTTTTTCAACATCATCTGAGTCGCTGTGAAATTGCAAGAATGGAAATAGGTGGACAATTATAACAATGGATACGGGGATATTATTCCAACAGGAAGTCCTCTGCACTGTTCCAAGGCTACAAAAGTGAGACTAAATTAATGCAACTAGTCACCCCTCAAGGAGGAGTACTCAGTCCTACCTTGTTTAATGTTCTAATTAATGCCTTACTAAAATCAATCCCAACTAGTTCGGCAAACATCACTATCAGCTATGCAGATGCCATCCTTGTACATACTAAAACTTATTGTATAATTGCAGCTTGTGAGAGTCTTGGTCTCTTAATCAACGCTTCTAAAACTAAGACATTTAACAGACAAAATGATAATTGCAAAAGTGGACCACGAAAACTTAAGAAAGATAACATAGTAATCGACTATGTCTCTTCATTCAAATACCTTGGTGTCTCTGTCCCCTGTACGTTAACTGCAGTAAAAAAGTTACCTCAACAATGTAGAGAGAGACTCGAGGTTCTCTGAACTGTAGTGGAGTACACCCCTAAATATAGCGTTAATATTAGAATAACATAGATGATGTACTTAGCATATATATAAAGTCAATGATTGTGAGGGTATGGGTTTTCATCAGCTAAATCTTTTACTAGATGTGGGGTGCACAAGCGCCGCCGTGCTCCCGGGTACGTAAATGGTCGTGCACTCGTTCAGATTTGGTAACCCATGCACCAGACATCTCGTGCTTAGGATCTCTGGAGAGTTTAGGCCGTCAGCATTCCAAATATGTTACAATGACCGTTGTAACACATTCGAGGAAATAGTTATAGAGAGTAGCTCTTTTATTGTAAGATTGTGGGAGACAGTTGGGCGGGTGGGAAGGTGTAAGATGGCAGCCACCCCGGAGCTGTTCCCATAGCAACCAAGACAGACGCCGTGTGGCGTCACATAGCAAGCCAACCAAGGGGAGCTGTGATTGGCTAAGGGACTTAGCCCTTAGATGCGCATCTCTCTGACTGGCTAGTTTGAGGAAGAGCCAGTAGGCCAGCATCTTGCCGCCCTGGCATCATGACGCCATTCTGCACAGTGCCACTATGTTTGTCTGACATGGTTTTCGCTTGGTCGGCCAACCAAGTGACACTGTCTATCTGTCTGTCTCTAGTGGCTTCTAAGTACATTTTTATTTACTCGCGAAATCGACGTGTGTCCGTAGGGAATGAGTAGAATCCGGGAACTCGTCATATTTGCGTGTAATATCAGGAAAGTTTATAAGACAGGAAAAGTAGCAGTGGGTATAAACACGAGCAGGTAGCAACAGACTGTCTTGTGAATCCCCATCTCCAGTCGTCATCATACTTCATCTGATCTACTGCTTGTGTCACTTGGCAGTTGATAGGCCTGGCAAGATTTGCCAGTGTTCAAGGGAGTTTTCCACTAGAAATTCGTGGGAAGTTCGGTCCTAGTGTGGGACATTGACGTTCGCTGTGTATGTCACTATTTTGAACGAGCGCGTTGCTTTGCCCTGAGAGAGGGAAAGATGCCACCAAGTGAGGGGTGGGTGCAAACCGTACCGAGCCGCATTGTGCTCCGTGCAGGCTACTCCTAGCCTAGCCCTTTCAACCAAAGACACCTTTGAAGGGGGACATTGCCGATCTTCGGGAATACAGTGCTGTAACTTTAGTGTGTGCATGGCGGTATGTCTGTAGGCCGGCCTGGGTTAATTGAATAAGGACCCCTGTTGTTGTTGTTGTTTTAGATTTTCGAAACGAAATTTCCATTTAGCACAGGCTATGGTGAGCCCGTAAATTGAGTTCGGTTATTCGCGATAGCCTTGTTACTCTGCTATTTGGGTCAAAGTTTTAAAGGAAGCTGGGGTTTCCTCCTTTTTCCCTGTTTCTTTTTCGCTTCTGTTTTAGTCGTGTTTTAATAACATTATCTTGGTGGCGGATGTAGGTGCAGAATGTTCACTAGTGAGTCCCATTCTTTAACGGCTTTTCTAATCATTGTAGTGGCTGTGGAATGTGCATCTAATGCAGCTGCTGTCGTTGTATTAATGTTGAGTTTGATGTGCAGGGCTTCAGTAGCTTCACATTCCAGTAAGTAGTGCAATAGTGGCGCCTCTGCTTCAGTTCCACAGATATGACACTCTTTAACTATTGGGTTTTAAAAACAAAGGAGAAGATAGACTATATCAACACTTTCGGCAGCCTCCTCCATGGGAAGAATCGAGTCTAAAGATTATCACTGAAGGACTACCAGTTAAAAAATCAGCATGTGACTCGCAGAAGCTGAAAGCAGTCATAGAACGACTAATCGTACCAAATCCCAGCAGCACGTGTAACCAAGTTTGAGTCTGTGTATGGCTACTGCAAATGTCTCTGGATATCTTTTTCAGGCTTGAAAGAGTAGTATCCCAGTCGCTTGTTCATACCATATCGCAGTGGATCTTCCTTCCGCTACTTTGGCTCTGTGGCGGCTCTTGATAGTTGGGAGTATTTTCTTCTTGATTTCCTCCTTAATCTGTGAAAAAACTTGGAGGTATTTGAACGTGTACAACAGTTACAGCAGTGGCAGTTTATGCTCGTGAGTCTGTTTTTCATTACAATCTATGCCAATGTAACTTGGTATCCAATTTAGGATGATTAACAGCCCTAGATAATGGGCTTCTTTTCCTATATGTTGGATTTCTGGGAGGAGTTGTATATTATCTCTGTGTTGACTGGATAACAATGCCTAGAGCGAAGATTTAAAGTCGGTATGAATGATGACATCATGTAAATTATTCTCAATTGTATACTTTATGGCCTGCTTCAGGGCATATAATTTTGTCTGCAATGTTTAGCACCCACTATTCATGCTCCAGTAAACTTCTTGGTTGTTAGTGTAAACAGCTGCCCAAGCAGAACCTCTTTCTTGATTAACTGATCCGTCTGTGAAGATGTGAGTCGTTGTCAGTCTTGAGATGGTTTCCATTTGTCGTTCTATGACTGCATTGAGCTTCTGCGAGTCACATGCTGATTTTTTAATAGGTAATCCTTCAATGGTAATCTTTAGACTCGATTCTTCCCATGGAGGAGGCTGTCGAAAGTGTTGATTTGGTCTATCTTCCACTTTGTTTTTAATGGTCCATTTCAAGTTCACTTTCTTTAGAATCTTTACAAGATTATCCGTCCATGCACTTGTTATATATTGAAGGTTTCTCTTGTATCCTTCTATTGAAGGATTGGTATGTTCATTTATTCGGAATTGCCGAGGAGTGTACCACTGACCTTTAACTGAGGGTCTGGTCGATTGTGGTCTAGGAGTTGTGGCTTTGGGTTGCTGGGTAGATCAAAATGTATGTACTATGTACCCCCTTTGTTGTATTTGTGATTTATATCTCTCAGCGTGATTTCAAAGTCAGTTGATCCGCCCACATTGTCTCTATTAGCACCTGTTAGGTGATTGAGAAGCGCGGAGCGGGTGAGATTTCACCCCTATTTAACGTCTTATCAGTCAAGGAGGGCTTGAACTGAGTGGTGTGCGTGTTTGGACACACAGGAGACACATTTCAGCTGTGTATTAAAGAAGAACAGGGAGGGTCGTCCTAGAGTGTTTATCCTCCATACTGGTGGGGTTTTGTGTTGATTACATTTCTAGGCGAATTGTGTCATGTCCCTACGTCCACTTGTCTAGTCCTTTTCAGGTGATCCAGAGCCGGTCATCATATTTTACGGTAGTGTAAAATGTTGTTACACCGGGAGAGTTCCTGGGATTCGATATTGCGGTGTTCCTGGCATTTTTATACAAGTGTGGTGTTTTTCAAGGCTGTGACAAATGTAAAATGATATATATATACGTGACTGACCTGTTTAAGGTAATTTGGTGAATTTGTCGTGAAGAATGAGTAACGCCGCGGTCGTATGTGACCGCTCTGTTGAGTAACATAAATTCATGGGAGTAATTATCGATCCATTGTATCGCTTAATCACTTTGCCTATGTTTATCAGGAGAAGTGTGTTATCTCCTTACTGTTCCACATAGCCTTAAATAGCAGACAGCTAAAGGTGAGGTCAGTGGGTACGGTATATAATTATAGTGTCACAAAGCCGAGTGCTTAATTATTGTGTTTTCAGTAATTGTTATTGCAACAGATTGCAAATAGTTTGGGCCGTGATACTAATTGTGTTATTAGCTCACCGAGTGTGTTATTACTGTGGTTGCAGTGTCATTACAAACGGGTTGTAATTGTTTTATATCACCGTGTGTTGTGATTTATTGTGTCGTGGGTGAACTCGTCAATGGGCCAAGTACGGGTCCTGGCTGCGCCACCAGAGGGTGCAGACGTCGAGCTCTGGCTGTCAGTGGTCGTTTGCCGTTGCTGAGTGGCGGTTGCTGTGGGGGGGTGTGGAGCTCCCGCTGGTCGGGGCCCCACCTGCCAGTATGGACGGGGCTGGTACTAGCCGTATCAGAAGACTAGACACAGTGCGGCTGGATTTTTCTGCTGATGTGGGTTGGCCCGTTGTAGAAGTTGCCCTCCTCGACGTCCTCCGTGTTGACGTCCCCGAGCTCCTGGGCCTAGAGAAGTTGTCGCCCGCCCGTGTTGCGGTGTCGTTCGCCAAGTCAACTGTATACCGGGAGTTTGTGGCCCGCTGGAATGGCCGCACGCTTCCTCTTCCGGATTCGGCTGTGTCTGTAGAGATCTCGGATCCCTGGGGGGCCTTGACGTTTGTGAGTATTCACGGCGTGCCGGTGACCTTCCCCGAGGCGGCCCTCATGGCCTTGTTTACGCGGTTTGGGTCGGTGGTGAAGCACCGGTTCAACACTTTGAGTGCGGGCCGACTGAAGGGGGTCCGACTGGGTTCACGCACGCTTGTCATGCGGCTCACAAGCCCTATACCGTCCAGGGTCTCATATCGTGGGCTGTCTCTGAGGACCTTCTATCAGGGGCAGACCCGGACGTGTTTCCGGTGTGGTGCTGAGGGCCACGTCGCGGCCGGTTGTGACGCTCCTCATACAGATGCCCCTTCAGTTTTCCTAGAGGATGCTTTTCCTCGCTTATTTGTACGTGTGGACTCCCCGGCGGATTCTCGCTCTGTGCTCGTGCCTGGTGTGGATCCTGCGGCGGTTCCGGATGTCGATACGTCTGGACCGGATGTGTCTGCCCCGCCGGTTAGCTCGGGGGACCTAGGGGCGCCTGTTTCGGACCTTCATCGTTCGATGCATGTGGAAGTGCATCCGCATCCGGTGACCTTGGGGGATGCTGTAGGGGTGGTGCCCGAGTCTCCTGCTGGAGGCAGTGTGCTTCCCGGGGCTGATGGTACGGTGGTATGTGTGTCTCCGCCCACTTCTTCTGCCTCGTCGACTCTGGGAGTTTCATCGTTGAAGAGTACCTCTTCTATTCAGCAGGTTCCGTCGCCATCCCTGGATACCTCACGTGTGCTGACATCTTCCCTTCCGCCTGTTGTGTCTCTTCCTTCTCCGACTCCGGTCTCCGTTCCTGTCGATGGTTCTTCTGGGACACCGCTTGTTGGGGGTGACAGCTCCGACGATCAGCAGCCTCTGTTTAAGCGCCGTCGCTCGGCTCAGAGTGCGTCACCTCGCCGGTCGTGGGCAGAGGAGCGGGATGAAATGGAGGATGATGTGGCCGACGCTGTGGTGCCTTCTGAGTTGGATGCTGTGCCTCCTGCTGGTGGCTCCCCTCAGTGGGCTGTTGCCCCTGGTAAGAGGGACCTTGTGGTGGTGTTGACGAAGGATGTGAAGCGGGGTGCCTCTTCTCCTGTTCCAGTTGGTGGGGGCTCTAGGGCCCTTGCGGAGACACCCTCCGCGGGTCTCGGTGCGATTCCTGACACCCAACGGTGTGCACGCCCTAGTGGTCGGGCCAGTGTGCGGCCTGCAGTGCAGTCAGATGTGCTTCCCAGTGTGCGCCCGTGTGCTCAGCGTCCTCGGGGGAAACCTGTCCCTTTTGTCCTCTCGACCGGAGAGGTGCTCGACGGATCTACGACAACTGTGACTTTTCAGTGTACTGACTCAGTGCATCCTGTTCCCTGGTGCCCTTCTACCATCTGGGTTCCAAGTGCGCAGTGTTTTGTCTCGGGAGTGCCGAATTCGATGCCTCGGCCTACTGCGACTCCTGGGTGTCCGATTTCTGACGGTCTCCAACTTGTTTGGGAGGCTTATTGTTTGCGGTTTCCTGCTCGGGAGTACCCGGAGAAGTATGAGTGATTGGTTTATTGGTGTGTTTGGTTTCTGTCTATATTGTGCGTAATGTTTCCCCGGTGCCTGCGTGCACAGGTGGGTGACCTTGTCTGTGCGTGTGGGTGGTGTGGGTATTGTTCTTGCCCCTGCATGGCTTGTTTTCTTGTCTGTTTTGTGCTATGCACTTGGTGTGTGTGTTTGTGTTGTGTTTTATGTTATTTATGTCGTGATCTTTATTTGTAACATTCTGTTTGTTGGTGTGTGGGGGTGTGTAACCATCCAGTGCCCGTTTCGGGGTTTTCTTATTGTGCCTTATTTTGTGTGTTTTCTTTCTTGGTTTTTGTTGTGTATGTTTCGTTTGCATCCGTGTTTTCGCACTTTGCTATGTTTGTCCTGTATGTATGTATGATTTGTTTTCTATTGTCTGGTTAGTGTATTGTGTATTTCTTTTATAAATATCTAATTTTGTATATGTATGCGTGTCTGGTGTATTCTGTGTATGGTTGTTGTGTCTTTCCTTGACCGTATGCGTCCGTTTGTTGTATGTCCATTATTATGTTCAATTTTGTATTCGGTCTTTTGTCCCTGGAGTTTCTAGGGTCTTGTACTGCAATGTTCTTTTATGCCTGTGTTTCTACTTATGTTTTGTTATGTTCTTGTTCTTCTGTTCATGTCTTGTATCTTGTTATACTTTGTATATTTCTTTTATAAAAAAAAAAAAAAATGGGCCAAGTATTTGGTATTATTATTCTGTATATTTAGTTGTCATCGAAGTTCAGTATTCAGTGAGCGTGGATTGAGAGGTAATTAACATAACGTCACCAAGGGAACCACCATAGCTTGAGAGACACTGTCATGCAAGACAGTTTGAGTTAACCTAAAGACGTTTGGGTTAATTTTCTTCCAAGGAGCAGTTGATTAGTCGGTGACCCTCCCTGCTGTTCCTGGCTGGTGTGGACGTGGCGCTTTTGACATGGGTGGCCATCTTCCCCCTGTTGTGAGGGTAAACTCCGTGGGTTTGGAGTTTACGGTGCGTGCAGGTTATCCTGTAGTGGAGGTGGTCATGTGTGACATGCTCCGTATCCCGGTTGTGGATATCTACAGTGTTGAGCTAGTAACTACTCACCGTGTGGTTATCAAGTTTGTGGGGGAAACGGCGTACCGTGACTTTCTCCGGCGGTACAAGGGATGTACCTTGCAGCTGCCGAATGGCACCGGATCTGTGTCTATGTCGGATTGCAACGGTGCTATGACGTATGTGAGTGTCCATGGGACCCCCATGGAGTTTCCCGAGATGCTCCTCTGGCGTTTCTTCCAGCTGTTAGGCACCGTCGTCAGTGTACGGATGCACTCGCTGTCTTCTGGCCAATATGCGGGGGTGAAGACCAATATTCGTACCCTAGGGATCCCTCCTCTGTCCGGCTTTTAGGGTACTACGTACGGGTGTACTATGCACGGTAACCGCGGATGTGTTTTTTGTTGTAGCCTGTTGGGCCATCAAGCTGCCAGGTGCACTGAGGATGCGGTTGCTCCCGTGAACATGTTCAAAGAAAAGGATTTCCCGCCGCTCCCTTTGGAGGAGGACTCCAGGGGTGAGGAGGTGAGTGTCCCGTTGGATGTTGCGGCTCCCACTGCATCGCCTGTCCTGCCTTCGGTTGTTGAGGACCCTCCTCCGGGCGTTGCCGTGCCGTCGGATGTGCTTCCTGATCCCGTCACTGTCCCTGCTGCTCCCGGTGACCTTCTGGATGATCTCTGTGCGTCGTCGGCGCTCTCCTCTTCCTCGTCTTCTGCTCCTGCGCCTGGCCTTGCGCCCTCGTCTTGTGTTACATCTGTGATGGGTGCTGGGGTGGCGGTGCCGCCGCCTGCTGTGTGTCGTCCAGTTCCACCTGTGGTTGAGACTGCTGCTGTTCTGCGTCGGGCGGCGGTTCGTCCGGCTGGTAGTGCCCGTGTTTCTGGGTCCGCATCCGGCTCGGACGATGTCCGCCCGGAGCCCAAGCGTTCCTGGCTTTCGTCTTCTGCCTGGGCTGATGTGGGTGACTTCAGTGACTGTGGGTCTTCGAGTGTTGAGGTGGATCCGGTTGCATCAATGTCTACGGAGTTAGTGGTGGCAGAGGTCCATGTGCCTGCTGGTGCTGGTGCACGTGACTCGGCCGTGCCTTCTGTTCCTTCGCCTCCAGGGGGCTCTCCACGGTGGGGGGTGGTAGCTTCCGCTGCCAGGGATGGTATGGATACTGGTCCTGGGCGTGGCCTAGTGGTTACCTTATGGAAGGATGCGCGCCGGAGGGTGCCCCTGTGGTGGTGCCCTTTGCTGCCCGCTCCTGTAAGGGTGTGCTTTGGAGACCTGGAGGACGTGTTGCTGGTGACTGTGATACCGCCGGGTCACTGGGCGTTGATTGCCGAGTTAATGCTGTCGGATGAACCGGACTGTTTTCATGCTGGGAGGGTTCCCGTCGT
Organism: Procambarus clarkii; assembly: GCF_040958095.1. Classification (NCBI taxonomy): domain Eukaryota; kingdom Metazoa; phylum Arthropoda; class Malacostraca; order Decapoda; family Cambaridae; genus Procambarus; species Procambarus clarkii. The sequence goes on from NC_091150.1 coordinate 14,757,660, forward strand.
GTGGGGATGCGTGGCAACTACGCGCCTCGTCAGCACTACTATCTGGGTCCCCTGTTTGCGGGGGTGTTTGTTTCCAGGGTTCCGGAGGTTATGACTTCCCCTGTAGATGTGCTGGACCCTCGGCGGTGGTTGCTCTGAGTAGCGTTCAATGTGTGGTTCACGCGGGCCCGGCTCCTGGGCAAGGATGTGTGTGCCCCTCTGGCTATATTGTTTGCCCTATTGTGTTCTGTGCTTATGCCTCTTCTTTTGTTTATTGCGAGGCCAGTGGTCAGTTGTGAGTGTTCTTGTTTAATGTTTGTGTTGTTATTGTGCCCTGTGTGGCTTGTGTTTTTTATTCTTGGCTTGTTGTACATATTGATTTTCTTGTTATATTTTATGTTGTTATCTTTATGCCTTACCTGTACGTCATGTTGATTATGTTTGTTTTGTTTCATGTGTTATTATGTTTTGTGTATTGCTAGCTTGTTTACATTGTTTTCTCTTGTGTTCTGTTTTGTCTTGATGTATGCAGTTTTCTCTTGTTATGCTTGTTGTTTGTACTGTGCTGCCCCCTCCCCTTCCGGCCCGTTGGCGTCGTGAGGGGGCTTGGTGGACGGCTGCCGGAGTGTGATGCTCCGTTGGGCAGTCCTCTGTCCTTTTCTGGCCTTGCACTCCTGCTGCTGTCTTCTCCAATTGTGCCGGATCGCTTTTCCTTTTCCTTATGTTTCGTTTTTCTCCCCCCTCTTCTCCTATCTGCTTGTCGTTTCCTGCCGACCTTTTGCTTGTTTTGGATTCTTTCTTTGGACTTCTTCTATTTTGACGCCCGGGTGCTTGAGGAGGCATACTCTTGCACCCGTAGAACTGTAGTACCCGACGTCTCGAGCGAGGGGAACCTTTTATTGTCAATCCCCCTTTCGTCGCTGAACCCGATCTCGACGGACTGACGGTTCTTAAGGTGGCGTTTGTGGGGCGTATACTCACGACGCACCCCTAGGGGGCCCCGGCATGATCAGCGATAGCTTCCTGTTGGGTGTCCTGCCTCTAATTGTGGCTCCATGGTGGGTATGGGGGCACATTCGTGGATGAATTTGTCACTTTTCGTCTCTATGTCGTTGAATGTTTCCGTTGTACCCTCTCAGGCTCGTGGGGTGGGCGACCAAGCCCCCGAGTCGGCCTGTATTGGAAGACCAGGCTCTGTAGCTCCCGCTGCGTTGGGCCCCGACCTTGCTCCTCCTTTGACCGTCCTGACTTCTTCCCCCAGCTCCCCTCCCTCCTCTGAGGTTGGGTCGAGCCTCCAGCCCCCGGTGGTGACCACTTCGTCCCCTGGTGTGGCTAAGTCTTTCGTTGTGACTACTGCGCCTTTTGACCCCTCTCTCTCTAGGGGTTCTCACCGCCGTTCGCGCCCCAACCGCACTCGCTCGATTCCTTCCCGTGCTGATGCGTATCAGGCCTTGTTTGGTCCTGCTTCATGGGCCAAATACTTTGATCTCCTCCCTCTTGATTCTGCGCCTCCTGACGATTTCTCTCTCCATCGGCATCTTGTAGATTCCGTGGATGCGTGTGTTACTTTCAACCCCACTCGTCTCGGTACACGTGTCGTTGCTGCTCCTTCTCCGGATGCGGCTTCCCGCTTGGCTGCCTTATCTTGCCTTGGCGAGATCCCTGTCCGGGTCTCCAAGAACGTTCAGATGAATTCCAGTGTTGGCACTATTCTCCTCCCACCCCATGTTGCAACCGGTGTTCGGAATCTGCAGGATTGCCACGATGATATTCGGCATATCCTTGATGCCCAAGGCCATTCTGTCCTCCAGGTTGACTCGTTTACTCGTCCCCCTCGTGGTCGTCGCCGTCAACCCCTTCGCGTTGTGAAGATCACCTTTGATGGTAGGACCCTTCCATCCTCTGTCATTCTTGCTGGTGCTAGGTGCTCTGTCCAGGAGTATATTCCTTCTCCTCGACTTTGTAATAAGTGCTGGAGGTTTGGGCATGGTGCCCTCCGCTGCTCTGGGACTGTCTCTCTCTGTCCTTTGTGTGGGAGTGAAGGTCACTCTAAGTCGGAGTGCACTTCTCCCCAAGCTCGCTGCCTCAACTGCGGTGAGGCCCATCCTACGTTCTCCCGTGCCTGTGTCCATTACAAGCTTGAGGCGGCCGTCCTTAACCTGAAGCACCGGGAGCGTTTGTCTTTTCCTGAGGCGAGGCGCCAGGTTCGCCGGCTCCCGCCTTATACTAACATCTCTTATGCTCGCGTGTTGCGCTCTTCCTCTCCTCGTCCTTCCCCCCTTCCTCAGACTCTCAACCGTTTCCGGGCCTTGGACCCTGATACGCCCACTGCCCCCTCCTCTGATCCTTTGAGTTCTTTCCCGAGGGGTCCCCCTCCTGGTCCTCTGTCTGGGGTTCCCCTTCTTTCAACCCGGTCTGTCATGTCTCCTGTGTCTTCTTCCTCGTCCCCCTCCGATCCTCCTTCCCATCCTCTTCCTCCATCTATCGGCTCTCCCCGCCGCCTGTCGGTGCAGGCGGATGTCCATCGCTCTCCTAACGGCCGTCGTGTGTGCTCTCGTTCGGCTTCTCCTGTTGAGACACTGGAATCCGTTGCCCGGTACGTAGTTGCTGGGACACCTGTCTCTTTAAGTCAGAAGCGTAAGCCTGGCTCCTCTCCTTCCTCTTCCCCGGCGGGTAAGAAGGCTTCGCTTTCTTCCTTAGCTCCTACTTCGGGCTCTGTTGCTCCTTCCCCTCCCGTTTCAGTGGTTGCGCCCCCTGTTCCTGCTATGGAGGTTTCTTTGGCCCCTGCTTCCCTTTCGGTTGCTGCTCTTGCTGGCGTGCGCTCCCCTCTTTCTACTCCCCCTCTTCCTACTCCCCCTCTTCCTACTGCTGTCCTTGACTGCTCCTCTCCGTTGTCTCCTCCTCTTCCTCCTCCTCCTCCTCCTCCGGACCCCGCCCGCCCACCTCTGATCTGTTCTCCCGTTTCCTTCCCTCCGTCTTTGCTCAGTTTACCCATGCCCCCTAACCCTGACTTTGCTGACCCTGATCCCGACCCTGATATTCTTTAACGTGCTCTGTTGCTCTTTCGCCTTTGTTTCTTCCTTGTTCTCTGTTTTTGTCCTTTCTCTTCCCGTCGTTGTCCATTCTTCAATGGAACGTTCGAGGTTATTACGCCAATTTCCTCGAACTCCAACTTCTGATTTCGCGGTTTTCGCCCCTTTGTGTCTGTCTCCAGGAGCCAATGCTTGGTGCTCGTCCTGGTCGTTTTCGTGGCTATTCCTTTCTCTCCCCCCCCCCCCCAGCCATTGCTGGGGCTTCTAATTCTTCTGCTCTCTTGATTCGTGCAGATGTTCCCTTTGTTCCTTTACTTTTTCCTTCGCCTCTCCATTGTTCTGCTGCTCGTATCTTTGTGGGGAAATGGTACACAGTTTGTTCCATTTATCTCCCCCCGAGTGTCCCGCTCTCTCTTCCTGATTTGAAACACCTCCTAGACTCCTTGCCGGAGCCTGTGCTCCTGCTGGGTGACTTCAATTGTCGTCATTCTCTTTGGGGTGACGTTCTGACGAATACCCGGGGTCGCCTCCTTGAGCCGTTTCTCCTATCTTCTTCCCTGTCTCTTCTGAATTCCGGTGAGCCCACTCATTTGGACTCTCGGACTCGCACCCTTTCTTGTCTTGATCTTTCTCTCTGCTCTTCTTCTCTTTACTTAGATTTCACGTGGCAGGTTCTTGATGACCTCCATGGAAGTGATCATTTCCCCATCCTTGTTTCCTTTTTCTCTTTTCGCCCTTCCCTCTCTTTCCCTAGGTGGCAGTTTGCTAAGGCAGACTGGACCCTATTTACCCTCAGTGCTGCTCTCTCTGACCTCTCCCTTCTGCCTCTCTCTCGCGCTCTCCTCCTTTTTCATGACACTGTCTTCAACACTGCCCTCCGCTCTATTCCTCGCTCTTCCTCTCGGGGTCCACGGAAGTGCGTTCCCTGGTGGAATGCGGACTGTGCTCGGGCTGTCCGCTGTAAGCGTGCAGCCTGGAAGAGGCACCGCCGTAGGCAGACGACCGATTCTTTTCTTTTCTTTCGGAAAGCGAGTGCGGTGGCCCGTAGGGCCATCCGTACGGCTAAACGTGAATGTTGGGCATCTTATGTCTCAACAATTACGTCCGAAACCCCTCTGGCCCAGATCTGGAAGCGTATCCGCAAGATAGCGGGTAAGTTCGTTCCCGATGTTTCACCGGTCCTTCACCTCCATGATAATCTTGTGGCGGACCCGTTGCAGGTCGCTTCCGAACTGGGTTCCCACTTTTCTTCTGTTAGCTCTGGTCTTCATCTTCCCCAATCTTTCCTTCTTCGTAAACCTGTCCTTGAGTCTCGTCCTTTAGATTTCTGCACTCATCTTCAGCTTCCCTATAATGATCCCTTCTCTCTCTCTGAACTTCGTTCTGCTCTGGCCCTCTGCGGTTCTACGGCGGCGGGCTCCGATGGTATTCATTATGAGATGCTTCGCCATCTCCCTCCGAGCACGTCTCAGTATTTACTGAGTCTGTATAATCGGATCTGGGAGTCGTCGTCAGTCCCTGAGGACTGGCTCGATGCTGTTGTCCTCCCTGTTCGCAAACCGGGGTCTCTGGGTACTTCCCCTAAGGACTTTCGCCCTATTGCTCTCACAAGTTGTGTTTGCAAACTTTTTGAACGTATGGTTAACGTTCGTCTGATGTGGTTCCTGGAACACCATCACCTCCTCTCCCCTTCTCAATTTGGTTTCCGCAAGTGCCGCAGCACGACAGATGTCCTGGTGAACTTGGAGGTCTATATTCGTACTGCTTTTGCTGCGAAGACCTCCGTTGTTGCCGTCCTTTTTGACCTGGAAAAGGCTTACGACACCACTTGGCGTTATCATATCCTATCTCAACTTCATTCTTTTGGCCTTCGTGGTCATCTCCCTCTCTTTCTCCGCAGCTTCCTCTCTCGTCGTTCCTTTCGGGTGCGCCTTGGTACCGCTCTCTCTCCCTCTTTTCAGCAATACGAAGGTGTGCCCCAGGGTAGTGTTCTGAGCACTACTCTTTTTCTGGTTGCCCTCAATGGTCTTCTTTCCTCTCTTCCTTCTGGTGTCTTCTCCGCTCTCTATGTCGATGATCTTACCCTTTGTTGTCAGGGTGATGATTCGCCTTTCCTTCAACGCCGGCTTCAACTTGCAATTGATGCCGTGTCGTCTTGGGCCACTGATCATGGCTTCAAGTTCTCTACTTCTAAGACTTGTGCCATGACATTTACGCGGAAACGGGTTGTTCTTCGTCCCTCTTTGTCACTTTATGGTCATCCCCTTGAATACAAAGATTCCGCGAAGCTTTTGGGGTTATTCCTTGACACTCGTTTGTCTTGGTCTCCCCATATCTCTTACCTCCGTGTTGAGTGCTCTAAGGCCCTTACCCTCCTTCGGGTCTTGTCCCATACTTCTTGGGGGGCAGATAGGCGCACTCTCCTTGCTTTACATTCTTCTCTCGTCCTGTCTAAGCTCGATTATGGTTGCCCTGCTTACTCGTCTGCTTCTCCTTCTACTCTTCGCCGTCTTGATGCTTTGCACCATACTGGGTTGCGCCTCAGTTCTGGTGCCTTTCGTTCGACTCCCGTCCTTAGCTTGTATGTTGACACTGGCTTCCTGTCTCTCCAGGACCGCCGTGATCGCTACTGTCTTCGCTATCTTGCGCGGTCCTTGCAACATCCTTCCTCTCGCCTCTGTCGTGCTTTAACTTTTACCCCTCCTGCGGTTCCTGTTCCTCTTCACCACCTCCCTCTTTCTGTCCGGTTATCTCGCCTGCAGGATTCTCTTTCCGTTCGTATTTCTGATGTTTCTCCTCGTGTTGTTCCTTCTTTGCCCCCGTGGAGGGTCCCTCTTCCGCGGTTTTGTACTTCCTTGACCCGTATCACTAAAGCTTTTACCCCTCCTACGGTTCTAAAACGCCTTTTCCTCGAGCACTTTTCTTCTCACTCCCGCTCCGTTTCTGTCTTCACCGATGGGTCTAAGTCAGCGGACGGTGTTGGCTACTCTGTTGTTTTTCCTGATCGCACTTATATGTGTCGCTTGCCTCCGGAGACTAGCATCTTTACAGCGGAACTTTATGCTATTCTCTATGCTCTTCGTCTCCTACTTTCTCGTTGTCAGTCTTCCTTTGTAGTTGTTGTTGACTCTCGTAGTGCCCTCATGGCTCTCGGGTCCTTTAATCCAGTTCATCCAGTGGTTGTCGAGATCCAGCATTGGCTGTTTCTCGTTCATAGTAAATTTAAGTCGGTTGAGTTTTGTTGGGTTCCCAGCCATATTGGTGTGTCTTTCAATGAGCGTGCGGATGCTGCCGCCAAGGAAGCTGTCCGCTCTTGTCCCATCTCTCGTAAGGGCATTCCGTATTCCGACTTTTACCCGGTTATCCATTCCTCAGTCCTTACCCGTTGGCAGGCTTCTTGGTTGTCTGTTACTGGTAACAAGCTACGTACTCTTAAATGTTGTGTTTCCTCGTGGCAGTCCTCCTTCCACCGTAACCGGCGGTGGGAAACAGCTCTGGCGAGGTTGCGTATTGGCCATACTCGCTTAACCCATGGTCACTTGATGGAGCGCCGCCCTGCTCCTTATTGTCCTAGTTGCATTGTCCCTCTTACGGTCGTGCATGTCCTTCTTGAATGTCCTGACTTCCAGGACGAGCGTATGTCTTGCTTTCCGACCGCCCCTCGCGGTCACCTGTCCCTCGATAGAATTCTTGGTGACTCGGATACTTTTGATATCGTTCGCCTTATGCGTTTTTGTTCTCGTATTGGCATCTTTGGTGATATTTAGCGCCCTCTGATTATTTTGCGTATTTGATGGTGCTACATAGCCTTCCCGGTTTGGTGCCTTCTTTTGATAATTACTTACTTACTTGTACTGTGCTGTGCTTGTAATAATGTTTCTTCTGTTATTTTTATTGTATTGTATTTAACTTGCATGCTTGCATGTAAAAAAAAATATAAAAAATTTCAGGCAATGTTAGACGGTGGTGTAGGAAGTCCGGGAGGGCTGAAGGTTTGCATTAAGTAACCATTTGTTGCAAATTATCTTTCAGTTGGACAGGTAATTAAAGATTCACGGATGTCAAGGTTATTAACTTCAATCGGGGTTTGATCGACTCAAACGAAGGCTACATTGTTGGCATTAACGTAACGTCTGTTATTAACTATCTGTCAGTTGGATAGGAAATTTGATTCACTCTCTTGAGAGTAAAGTCATTGTTAAGTAACGTAGACGTGGTGATTAGTTATCAGTCCGTGGGATTGTGATCTAGTCACTTGAGTTAATTGGGGTAGGTATTAATTCCTCCATAAGGAATTAATTTCGGCAAAATTAATTAGAGATTTTTTTACAAAAGAGACAAAATTTAATTAACGTGATTGTCACTATCAGTATTAATGGAATCAATTAGTCATTGATTGTTGATCGTCCAAGAGACAAAGTGGTAACGTAAGAATCTAATTAAGGAAGGTTGCTGGAGTTGCCAGTAGCCCCATTAATCATTGTTGGATCATTGAAGGCTGCTAGTTTGATTGCACTGTAACTACGTTGCAGGAGAGGCTGCAAAGAGCGTAAAGTAACTGATAGGATGTTACCAGAGACGTGTCTCATAACCTACAGTGTTGGTGTTGCAGTTGTGATTATAGATTAATATCTATTTGCCTGATTGCATCCGCCGTGAACACTAAGTACTGTTCAAGTTAGTTCATTTATGCAGCACAATGCGACTGCAGGTAGGATCCTGTAGTTATACTCGCGGCTGGTGTCTAGCTGTCATAAAGGTGTCACAGGAAGGATTTCGAGTTACGTCAGTAATATTTTTCGTTGTTGTAGTAGTTAGTACTTGTTGAATAAACTGTGTTGTTAAGTTGAACCCTGTCTTTTGTTACACCCAACACACTAATGATTTACATGTTGTCTGCCACGTTGCCTGAAATTATTGCTAATAATCTGAGACTGCTTCTTGAGCCTCGAGCTGAATTCATGGCACAGCACAACTATAAAATTTGTTGTGTGAACCCGTGACCCACTCTTTAGATTCGCTCCAGCGATTTGTGAAGTCAACGGCCCAGTGTAAGGGATTTCAATTTTTTGAGGACTAGGCATTTGCTCGCGCCTTCATAATTTTTCTATGGTCAGTATAGTGGGGAATGATCTGCTTACTACACTTAGTGTGTTAGCTGAGCAGTCCCTTCCTCAGGAGGCCCATCTAGTTTTTCAGTTTAAAATTGACGGATGTACTAGAATTATTATGAGGAAAAATCTCTTATGGGATTATATATTATCTGTCCATGTGCACGTATACCATCCTAGCAGTCTTCACCTTGTTGTGTTAACAGAATCAAGAAATAGCATTCTAGCCTATACTATTCCTGGTGCCTTCTCTTCGTCTCACCTCTGTTTAGATCTTTGCATTTGTCAGTGTTAAAAGAAAGTGACCGTCTGCCCGACCACCGCTTGAGCGCATCTAGATCTCCTTGTACTCTCCCTCAAGCGTCTTTGTAAATCTCAGCAATTATGCATAATCTGCTTACAGAGGCACATTATGGGCTCAGGGACTGAACCCCACAATTCATCTAGCTAATCAAGTTACAGTCGTGATGAGCTAGTTACAAAATTCAGTGCACATCATCACATCAACAATGGGCTCGAGACACACCACAAGTACAGTTTCTAATTTAAGCAACTGACATATGCGAAGAGCTACTGTAGTGATATGTTTATCCTGCACTCCGTCCCCCCATCCAGTAGGCAGCACTGGATAGGTTATAATCACTTAGTTAATACATACAGTTAGCTATCTGGGGACATTTGGCTAAGATTTCTGATTGCAGATCATTCTGAATTAAATATTAACATTTCTCTGCAACATTTGTTACAGAAGTTTCTCTGAATTCACGTATCTTTAGGACTCCATCACCTAGTGACAGAGGGTGTTGCAAATAATTTAGTTGACACAGTTTACATATGGTCAGGTCTACATCAGCAGATAATGAGAATTCCCAGAGATACTTGTAACCGAGTCAAAGCTGAACAGTAGTAAAATCTTGAAGTCTGCTGATTTTATTGAATGATCCATAGACGTGTGGCTCCTTTTCCATGATAGTATGATGATAGATGGAATTTCTGGTGTCGATCTCACTTTGCCTCTGAACTATAAGGTTTTGTTCAAGTTCTTGGTGTACTATTGCTTTCAGACTGCTTATTGACAATTTATGGTTAGAGTCAATTTCTTTGGCTTTGGCAGATTCTTTGGCTAACTCATCGGCTCTATGATGCATTCGGAGGCCAACATGAAATAGAATCCACATGAAATGGACTCTTTTAAATCATTAATAATTTTATTGTATTCGTGTCTAGCTTCAGACACGAGCATGTTACAGTTACATCTTAAAGAATTGAGAGCAATTAAGGATGATGAAGAGTTGAGAACAATAAGAATGATAAAGTCACTTACAATTATTGTATCAAGTTTGGAGACTTGTACACATTTCAGTGCAAGAAGCAAGGCAAATAGTTCGGTCTGATTGGTAGAGGCCCAGTTGATACGGCCTTCCCACTTAAAAAAATATAAGCCATCTCTCATTGTCAGGACAACTGCACTTCCATCTACACCCGTGGGGTTTTGTGGGGAACCATCAGTGTATATGACTTGAAAGAGAGAATGCTCTGTGACAGAGCATCAATATGGCTTAAAGCGTTGAGATTTACCTCAAGACGAAGCTTGAGCTGATCTATAATTTGCTTCTTGGAGGGAAAGGGAGGGATTAAAATTGGAAAGGGTGTAATTTCCCAAGGTGTGAGAAAATGCCGTTGTTGTCTCTTGGTACAAATGATAAATCTCCTGTCACGCAGGACAGAGGGTCATACATAAGACAATAGGTCTTAACTGTAGGCTGAAGCACATATATATCATGGTTACAATCAATGTTTTAATGTATGGATATGTGAAAACAACTATTAGAAGGTTGCAGTCTCCGGCAAGGGGAAGACTGCAAGGTGGGAAGTTGCAGGAGGTTGTCAACGGTAAAACACGGGGTGACGGTGGGTCAAGGCGGCAGGGTGGGGGTCAACCTGTGTGAACACTCACTCATTGTGTCCGGGCCTGGCACCACCTCTGGCCTCGTGATTAGTTGTGGGTCTTACCTGAATTATTGGTTGTTGAGGGGAGACAGGCTGGTATTAGTGGCCATGTACGGCAAAATGGGCTAATAGGGGAGAATAGGGGGTAGCATATTCAAAGTACATTCGATATGTTTTTGATTCGGCTACTAGGAACAAAAAGTTGCAAGTAGCACGGGCTATGGTGAGCCCGGAGTGGACTTACCTGGCACAGGAGCGGGGCTGTGACTTGTACATCAGATAGTGTGGAATACTTTAAAAAGCACTACACTTGAGCCCACATACACAACATAACCATGGCACACGACACACGGGGTCCGGTCCTCGACGATCTTGTAGTCTCCTTTTGGTCAGTGTCCCCTTAAGTTATATATTATTCTATCTTATAACAGATTAATTACATTGGCGCTTAGTTGGGCAAAAGGTGGGGGTCGCTTGTTAGTGGACATTGAGGGGTCGGCGTTTAGTGGACGTTTTCGCCCTCAGATGGTTGGTGTCGGTAAATGAAGCATCCCGTATGTCTAGCATTGCAGCCTCTGTACTCTGTGCGCTCTATTGCTCTCTGTGCAGGTGGAGCTGGACCAACCGGAGTGCTTTGGACACGTATCTCTGAAGAAGGCGCTGGAAAACCGCAAGCCGATGTCAGTACATTCTTCGATTGGACAACAGAAAATATCATGTTCAACACTGATAACATTGTACTGTATTCGTAACACTCACCACTGTTAAATTCCACCTACTGTACTTAAGTATGGTAAACATGAACTTTAAACGAAATACACTGTACAAGCTAAAATCATGAGCAAGAAAATCACAGGAAGAAAACGACACAATGGATCTGGGAAGAATATCAGACGACTTAACGTTTAGTTAGCATAACAAAGCAAATATAGCATCAGCCAAGAAAATTATAAGGTGGATTGAGAGAGCCTTCAAACTCAGGAAATCACCACAATGCTCTTGCTATTCTAATCACCGGTGATGTTGAGCACTTACTCTTTCAACCCAGGCTGAAATAGAGTAATTCAGAGAACATGTATGACAACATGGGGTACAAAAGGAATTACTGACAAAGTACGGAGATAGACGTTCGCAGTGAATGTGTTGATATTCAAAGATGACTTCGATAACACACAAATGGGCGTGCACGCATGAGTGTCAAGAGAAGACTTTGAAATGGATTGAAGACTCCTCACAGTGTTCAGGAGAGAGCTGGATGAGCACCTCCAGGGGATGCCTGATCAACCAGGTTGTGACTCATACGTCAGGCTGCGAGCAGCCGCGTCCAACAGCCTGATTGATCAGTTCAGCAACCAGGAGGCCTGGTCGACGACCGGGCCCCGGGGACGCTAAGCCCCGGAAGCACCTCAAGGTAACCTCAAGGTTAGGTAAGGTAAGACTATCTCACTGGAAAGACAGACAGACTGGCCTGGCTGTAACACACACACACAGATCACAATAACGTGATGCATTAAATGAACAAATCCACGGGGGCCGTGACGAGGATTGGAGCCTGCGTCCGGGAGCGTCCCGGGCGCTGCCTTGGTCGACTGAGCTGCGACGTGGTCGAAGGGAGTTGGGACCGAAGTTTTACTGAACTTACTCCTGAACTTACTGCTGAAGTAAGTTCAGTAGAACTTCGGTTACAGCTCTTTTTGACCGTGTCGTGGCTCATCGGTTGGGGCAGTGTCTGGGATGCTCCCGGACGCGGGTTCGAGTCCTCGTCGCGGCTCTTGTGGATTTGTTCCCTGGCTGTAACGGATCAGTTTAGAGTATAGTGAGTATAGACTTTGGAATCCCTAGATGAGGAGCGTCAAGGTTCCAACTACAAGTCTAATTTGCCTAAAGGACAATTTTTTATTTTTAAGTAAAAAATGATAGTGAATGAAAAAGTTTGGAAATTATAAGTAGAATTATCTGATACATTCTGAGTTCAGTTCCAATTTTAGTTATCCAATTGGAACAATGTTGACCTTCAATAAAGAAATTCTGGAGGGCTTCTGTTCAAGGGTTAGGATGAGCTGACCTAAGCATGTTTATATCAATTTGACAGTTAATTTCAGCAACGCAATCAAAGACGCTCCGAATATTAAGTTCCTTTCTCACGTTAAGTATCTTTGTGGAACGAGGGCACCCAAGGATTATTCTCAAGGCTTCGTTCAGCATTTTTTCAAGTTCTCCAAGCTTTCTTTCAGGCATCAAAGCAAGCAGAGGTGCAGCATAATACACTAAAGATCTGATGTATACAAGGTACATCATTTTGACAATGCTGACATTGGCACCATAGCCTGAGTGATAACCTGCAACAGCCTTGAGAGCTCTGAGCCTCTCTTTATACTGGCGACAGTCTGAATACAACAGGACCATACAGTGGCACCTCAAGGCCAAGATATTTGAATCTGTTTACATAGTCAAGCTGGGAGCCATCATACAGTTGCTGCTTGCGAACAGCTTCTCCCTGCCTGGGTGGACGCAGATTGTGTATCTTTGTTTTTTCTGCTGAGATGACTACACCTAGAACCTGACATGAGTTTAATACAGAGTTAAAAGTGTTCTCCATGTTAGCATACCCAGTGCTGTGTATCATTATATTAGCAGCATAGCTAATGATGTGCACGTTGGGTTTGCTGGGTACAGAGTTTAACAGCAAGTTTATTAAGGTAATAAATAAAGTAGTAAAGATAAATAATAAATAAGACTTCCTGTTGGATATGTAACCTCTGAGACAACAAAGAAGGCGACATTCCTTCCCGCTAGCTCACTCAAGATAACATGTCGGTTTGCAATATCAAAGGCAGACTTGAGATCTAGGAAGGTGGTATATGACTTTTTAGTGTGCAGGGTAAGAATGATGGTGATGCAATGATGCACACTCGTTCCTTGCATGGGGGATGTGGCTTCACATTTGTTTAGGAGCGAAAGTAACTCAAACTCAGTAAATGGCACGTTGCATTCATCTTCCTTGTGGAGCACGAATTCAACGAGCCTTTCTCGATCTCCGTAACCAGCGTTCAGTCTGAATTGTGTGTTTGGGGGAAGGTTATTGAAGCTAGAGGTGGTTGCCCAAGCATCGACTAACTCGTTTGCTCTGTGTAGAGGGTGAGGATCTTGGGGGATCTTATTGCCTTTAATTATTTTTAATATCCTTCAATGCCTGGCTGAGGGGGGTGTGAGAGTTAAGACTGTCAACAGAAGTTTTCCAGTCATCTTGCCCGAGCTCTGTCATGCACTTCCACGCCTTGGCTAGGGCTTTCTGAAAGAGTTTGAGCATTGCTGGCGTACGGGTTTCCCTATATGCAAGTCCAACTAGTCTGACAGTGAGTCTCAAGGTACGCAGTTTGGGGTCATTGTAACAGGCATGGTGTTTATTACTTTTCATATCGTTCCGACTATTCAATGGTGCGGGGCTCCGATCTAAAGGGTCAGCGAACATCTGAATGTTCTGCTATGAAAGAAATATTAATTTTTTAAGTGTTCCAAGAGACGTTTCCTTGCAAGCTTCTCTAGCGCCTAACTGAGAATGGTCGATAATGAAGCTACTGTGTAGTTTAGTGGCTCCTGTGTCCTTTCATTCTGGCACATTGACACTACATTGGCTGTCTTCCATTCCTTTGGCAACTCTCTCTTTTTCACTGATGAGTCAAAGAGTTAATGCCAGGCTCAAGTCTGCAGCTATATCTTTCTGTATCCACAAATTCCATTTGTTGTTCACAGTATTGAGGTAGGTGAGTATTTATGAATCATATCTTCCTTAGAGTAATGTAGGTGAGTGAGTTCATGATTCTTATGTTGGTTACAGTAAGTACTCACCTAGTCACCTAATTGTACTCACCTAATTGTGCTTCCGGGGGTTGAGCTCTGGCTCTTTGGTCTCTCCTCTCAACTGTCAATCAACTGATGTACAGATTCCTGAGCCTACTGGGCTCTATCATATCTACATTTGAAACTGTGTATGAAGTCAGCCTCCACCACATCACTGTCTAATGCATTCCATCTATTAATTACTCTGACACTGAAAAAGTTCTTTCTAACGTCCATGTGGCTCATTTGGGTACTCGGTTTCCACCTGCGCCCCTTGTTCGCATACCATCCTCGTTAAACAGTTTATATTTATCTACCCTGTCAGCTCCTCTGAGAATTTTGTAGGTAGTGATCATGTCTCCCCTTATTCTTCTGTCTTCTAGTATCGTGAGGTTTTTTCTCGCAGCCTTTCTTCGTAATTCATGCCTCTTAGTTCTGTGACTAGCCTAGTGGCATATCTCTGAACTTTTTCCAGCTTTGCCTTGTGCTTGACAAGGTACGGGCTCCATGCTGGGGCCGCATACTTCAGGATTGGTCTTACATATGTGGTATACAAGGTTCTGAATGATTCCTTACACAGGTCCTGAAGGCAGTTCTGATGTTAACCAGCCTCGCGTACGCCGCAGATGTTATTCTTTTAACGTGGGCTTCAGGAGACAGGTTTGGTGTGATATCAACTCCTAGATCCTTCTCTCTGTTCGTTTCATGAAGGATTTCATCTCCTATTCTGTATCCTGTGTCTGGCGTCCTGTTTCCACTGCCTAGTTTTATTACCTTACATTTACTCGGGTTGAACTTTAGTAGCCACTTGTTGGACCATTCATGCAGTTTGTCTAGGTCATCTTGTAGTCTCATACTGTCTTCCTCCGTCTTAACACTCCTCATAAATTTAGCATCTTCAGAAAACAATGAGAGGAATGATTCTATACCATCTGGAAGATCATTTACATATATAAGAAATAGTATAAGTTCAAGGACTGAACCCTACGGGATCCCACTGGCGAAATCTCGCCATTCTGAGACCTCACCCCGCACAGTGATTTGCTGCCTTCTGTTACTGAGGTACTCCCATATCCAATGGAGTACCTTCCCTTTCACTACTGCCTGCATCTCCAGCTTTTGCACTAGTCTCTGGTGTGGCACTGTGTCAAAGGCTTTCTGGCATCCAAAAATATGCAGTCTGCCCACCACTCTCTTTCTTGTCTCATTCTTGTTGTCTGATCGTAGAATTCAATTAATCCTGTGAGGCATGACTTGCCATCCCTGAAACCATGTTGGTGTTGTGACACAAAGTTCCTTCGCTCCAGATGTTCGACTAGCGTTTTTCACACAATTTTCTCAATTAACCTGCATGGTATGCAAATTAGGGACACTGGCCTGTAGTTCAGTGCCGCCTGTCTATCCCCCTTCTTGTATATCGGGACTACGTTTGCCGCCTTCCAAACTTCTGGCAGGTCACCTGTTATCAGTGATTTGTTATACACCATGGAGAGAGGCAGGCACAGTGCTTCTGCTCCTTTCTTTATTATCCATGGTGATATTACATCCGGGCCTATAGCCTTTGTCACATCTAGCTCTAGCAAAAGCTTCCTTACATCTCCACTAGTAATCTCAGATTCCACTTTTGGTGCCTAGTTAGTTATTCGTTCACTTATCTCTGGAACGTCTCCTTGCTCTTTTGTGAAGACTTCCTGGAATTTCATATTGAGTTCCTCGCACACTTCTTTGTCGTTTGTAGTGAATCTGTCTGCCCCTATCCTCAGTTTCATTACCTGTTCCTTCACTGTTGTTTTCCCTCCTGATGTGGCTGTGTAGCAATTTGGGTTGAGTCTTAGCCTTGCTCGCTATGTCGATTTCATATTGCCTTTCTGCCTCTCTTCTTACCCTGACGTATTCCTTCCTGGCTCTTTGGTATCCTTCTCTACTCTCATGTGTCCTGTTATTTCTATAGTTTCTCCACGCTCTTTTACCTAGTTGCTTAGCTAGCTTACATCTCTGATTAAACCATGGGTTTCTCACCTGCATTTAATGTTTTACCTTTTGGGCCGGGATAAACTTTTCTGCTGCCTCCTTACATTTGCGGGTGATGTATTCCATCATGTCTTGGGTCGTCTTTTCCCTTAGCCCTGATTCCCATGTTATATCCGTTAGGAATTTTCTTATGTGCTCGTAATTTCCCTTACGGAATGCTAGCCTTTTGCTTTCAGTTCCTTTTCTAGAGTACTTTTGCCCTTCTTCGACCAGATACTTAAACGTTAGTACAATGTGATCGCTCATACCTACTGGCGCCTCAAAGTCAATTTATCTTATGTCGAAGTCATTCAGAGTGAAGACTAGTTCGAGTCTTGCTGGTTCATCGCTTCCCCTCATCCTAGTGGGTTCCTTGACATGTTGGCTTAGAAAGTTTCTTGTCGCCACCTCCACTAGTTTAGCTCTCCATGTATCCTCTCCTCCATGCGGTTCCTTGTTCTCCCAGTCTATCCTTCCGTGATTGAAGTCGTCCATGATGAGCAGATGAGATCGAATTCTACAGGCAGCAGAAGCTGCTCTCTCAATTATGTTATTAACTGCCATGTTGGTTCGTTCATACTAATCTTGCCTGGATCTTCAGTCATTTGGTGGAGGGTTATATATCACTGCTACTACTACTCTAGGTCTTCCCATCGTCATGGTGCCTGTTATGTAGTCTCAAAACCCTCCACTGCCTGGGATAACAATCTCCTTGAAACTCCATTCTTTCCTCATGAGTAGGGCCACTCTGCCTCCCCCCTACCCTCCCTCTCTTTTCTTATTACAGTGTATTCCTGGGGAAACACGGCATTTTTATGATTTCTGAGAGTTTTGTTACTGTGATTCTAATTACATCTGGGTTTACTTCTTGTGCTCTTTCCCTAAACTCACTTGCTTGTAATCCCATTTATGTTCGTGTATTTCGTCATGAGGCCGAGTCTTTTCTGTCCATCCACAGATTCTGTTGATTCCATTGGAGTAGGTAAACATGGAGGGTCTGGGATGGGGAGGGGGAAGGGGGGGCCCCTGGGTCGTGAGGGGAGCTGAGAGTGAGGGGGAACTGAGTTGTGGGGGGGGGGGGCTGGGAGCATCTGGTTTGGCGAGGTGAGGGCCTGGAGGGGTGGGGGAAAAGAGAGGGCTTGAGGGGATGGGGAGAAGAGAGGGGTTTGGGGGAGGGAGGGAGGTCTTGGGGGGGGGGAGAAAGAAGGGCTTGCAGTGGTGGGGGAGAAAGGTGGGCTTGGGGAAGAGGGTGAGGAAAGATGGCTTGGGGGGGGGAGAAGGGAGGGCTTAGGGGGGGAGGGAGGGGATAGGGGGTGAGGGGCAAGGGAGGGCTTATGGTGGTGGAGGAGTGTAGGGGCTGGGGCAGGTAGGGCTTCTATTGGGTGGGTGATGGGTGTGATCCTCCTCCCACTGGGGCTGTTGAATTGCCTATTGAGGGATTTCCCACTCCCTTCTGGGATGGTAGGGTTCTGGGTTGTGGTTCCCTGATTCCTTTTCCTCTCCTTGAGCCTCTTCCTTGCTGCTGCTGCCCTCTGTCTCTCGTCCTTGGTCATATCCCTCTGCAGGAATACCTTTTTGAACTTCAATACATTGAGTAGGCTGCTCTTCTCTGCTAAAATTTGCCCTTTAGTGACCTCACTTTTGAAAACAACTTTTAAAATCGATCTTTGTCCTTGTTGTACCGGCCAAGCCTGAAAACCTTTTTTATATACAGTTCTTCCCACTCCATCTGTACTCCTTCAAGGATCTCTTTGACTGTGGCTTTGTCCATATCTCTCCTCACCCTTGGAGTGGCCCCTATTTGTGCCTCGATACCTACTACTGCTCATTTCCTCTCTATCAGTTGGCTAGTGCATCTTGCTGCTTCCTGAGAAGTAGCGACTTTCATGGCAATTTCCTGTACTTCAGAGACAACTTCCAGGGTCCTTCTAAGTATGTCTGCAAATGAGGGTTTTATTGTAGAAGTCCCTTCTATAGATACAATACCATCTTCCTGAGGGCTGGATTGTGTCTGATTATTATGCAGTGAATCATCCACTGCATAATATATATATCTTATGCAGTGGATGAGTGTATTATGCAGATCCACTGCATAATATATAATATTATGCTGTGGATCAACAACTTATCATCCACTGATAAGTGGCAGTGGATGAGTGCCTATGGTAAGAATGTTATAGTAAAGCTAGATACAATGTGTTTTACAACTTCCTCTAAGTCGTGAAATCTTACTGAAAATCTTATTTAATTTGTAACTGCATTGAATTACATATCAAATCAGCACTTGCATGCTCATGTCAATGTCTGAGTGACTTTTTGTGTTGGTGTGTGTGTGTTTGTGTGTGTGTGCTAGGTACGCCTAGAACATACAAATATAATTTTTTTGCGTTACTTCCATGTATTCAAACACATTCCAAAGTTCATGAACATTATTAATTTAACATATATTATTCATATATAGTTTACTTATATATTAATTTGGTAACTCACTAATCCAGACAAATCAAACAACTCACTAGATTTCATTTTGCTTATTAGATTCATGGTGTTAATGCAAGATAAGATCTGTTTATAAAAGAGTAATCAGAAGGCGTAGTAGCCCAGCTGTGGGAGCGTCCTCCGTGGCCTAGCAGTCTGGAGTTCCACCCACATGCCCACAATGAAAAAGACATCTTCGTTTACTGTTCAGGTAATAAATATTTGTTCTTGTTTCCTATATTATTAAGATTTGAGTAATAATTCGGACACAATCTAGTAAATTGTCACTTTTTATCAGACAATCTGAAAGGAAAATTGCATATCAAATCAATATGGATGTGACTGTGGAACATTATTAAGTCCGGAACACTGTTTTGCCTAGATAATAGTCTTTTGGTCACCTAAATTTTTCTCACAACTTTGATGTAAATTATCTGTCCATGTGCGCGTGTATCATCGTAGCAGTCTTCACCTTGTTGTGTTAACAGTATCAAAAAATAGCTTTCTGGCCAATACTATTTATTCCTGGTGCCTTTTCTTCGTCTCACCTCTGTTTAGTACTTTGCATTTGTCAATATTAATGGAAAGTGATCATCTGTCTGACTACCTCTTGAGCGCATCTAGATCTCCTTGTACTCTCCCTCAAACATCTTCGTTTGTAAATCTCAGCAATTATGCATAATATGCAAGTAAGGATACTTAAGAAATTCTTCTATTAGTTTGATAACATATATCACAATCTGAATGACCCCAAATGATCCACCTCAATACTCTACTTGCTTTTTTTAATACTTGCAACTGTTTGCCTCTGATTTCTCTTCTTTCAGCATTACCCTCTGTATACAAACAATGATATGTTGTCTCCTTCACACCAGCACTCCTTTAGTTATGAAATCCTGGTTTTCAATTCTGGGATGGGAACCAACTAAATGGAACTGTTACACGTTTTCTAATTAACAATGAAAATACAGGCAGCAATCCCTTCATCCCTTAGTATTAGCAATTTTATTGAAACATAACACTTATAAATTATTTGGTAATTATCTTAATTAACTGAATCTATGCTGATGCTTTGAGAGAAATCTTCATTTGTTTAAGTGTTGCAAGAGACGTTTCCTTGCAAGGTTCTCTAGCGCCTAGCTGAGAATGGTGGATAATGAAGCTACTGTGTAGTTTAGTGGCTCCTGTGTCCTTACATTATGGCACATTGACACTACATTGGCTGTCTTCCATTCCTTTGGCAACTCTCTCTTTTTCAGTGATGAGTCGAAGTGTTAATGGGAGGCTCAAGTCCGCAGCTACATCTTTCAGTCTCCACAAATACCATTTGTTGTTTACAGTGTACTCACCTACTTGTACTAACCTATTTGAGCCTGCAGAATCGAGATATAGCTTTTGTACCCAGTTTTTCTAGCCTTTTGTTGTTTAATTTATGCAATCAATCCTGACATATTTCTCTATTATGCCTACATTTAAAATTATGAAAGGAGTTATCCTCTACATCCTGCTCCTTTAGGTCATTCCATTTACTCACTGTACTTACGCAAAAAAAAAATTCTAACATCGCTATGACACATCTGAGTCTCAAGCTTTCATCCGTGCCCTCTTGTTCTATTGTTATTCTTGGAAAACATTTCCTCTGTTTCCACCTTGTCAATCCCATAAGTATTTTATACGTCTGTATCATACCCCTCTTTTCCTCCTCTTTTCCAACGTCGTCAGTTTTAGTCCCTTCAGTCTGTCTTCGAACCTCATCCCTCGCAGCTCTGGGACGAGTCTAGTTACAAACTTCTGCACCTTTTCGAACTTTCCTTATGGGTTTTTTAAGATGGAGTCTCCACGGTGGGGCGGCATACTCTAAGACTGGCCTCACATAGGCAGAATAACTTTATCTAAAAGTCTCCTTATTCAAGTTTTTGAAGTATGTTCGGACTCTGGTCAGAGTGGAGTGTGCGTCTCACGTTATTCTATTTATATGAGCCACTGGAGTTAGGTTTTTTAGGTCTACTCCCAGGTTTTTACTGTATTTGTTTGTCTGTATTAAATGCAGTTGTAGGAATCCACATTATTTGTAGTCCTTTGCCTCCGATTGAAAGTTTTCAGTTAGGGAGTGTTCATTCTTTATAAAATCTATATCTTTTATTTTTAATTAAACTTGTGATTAAATAAATTTGTGTTTGGTAAGTTTCCCCCATTTTTATATGTTCCTGTATTAGGGGACCCACGAACCAGCCTCTTTTAAAAATAACTTCATCCCACCTATTCATAATTGGGGACTCACAATTGGAGATTGAATCTAAATGACTGTTTCCTGTTTCACAGTCAGTTAGGGGGGAATCAATTCAGGATAGAATCGAATCAGGTGGTGGCGGCAGTCTCTCAGAGTTGCAGTGTAGCTGAGAAGGTACAGTGTCCTCGTGTTTGTGGTACCAATGCTATCAAATGATTTAGGTTCGGGGAGTTGGACTGAAGGTTAAATTAAGAATTTTGGTGTACAATAAGAACAGCTAATTAACGACCAGCATTTAACCAGTTTAAGTGAGGTTAAAGGTTGGCCCCCGTTACACAATGACTCCTGACCTGACTCACCTGACTCCCATTCAGGAGAAAGTAACTCACCTCACCTTCGAAGTACCTGCTTTTAAAGTTATGAATGGAATTAGCCTCTATAATTTGCTCCTTTGGGTCATTCTATTTACTCACTTGCCTTATGCTAAAAGAGAGTGTTCTAACATCTCTATGACACATCTTAGACAAGAATTCATCCATGCCCCTTGTTCTGTTGTTATTAATTTGTAAACATTTCCTGTTTCCACCTTATCAATCCCTTTAAGTATTTTATAGGTCTGTGTCATGTCCCCCCCTTTCCCTCCTCTTTTCTAACCATCAGTTTTAGTTCCTTCAGTCTGTCTTCGTACCTCATCCCTCGCAGCTCTGAGATGAGTCTTGTTACAAACTTCTTGACCTTTTCGAGCTTCCGTATGTGTTTTTAAGATGGGGGTTCCACGATGGGGCGGCATACTCTAAGACTGGCCTCACGTAGGCTGTATACAACGATTAAAAGCCTCATTATTCAGGTTTCTGAAGGATATTCTGACTTTTGCCAGAGTAGAGTATGTGGCTGACGTTATTTTATTTGCATTTGCCTCTGGAGTTAGGTTTGCTATTATGTTCACTTACAGGTTTCTTTCTCTAGACGTTATAGGAAGGTAGTTTCCCTTCATCGTATATTGGTCTTTCGGTCTCCTGGCTCCTGTCCCTATTTCCGTCATCTTGCACTTGTTAGTGTTAAACTCTAGCAGCCATTTGTCGGATAAGCTATGCAACCTGTTCAGGTCATCCTGGAGAATATTACAATCCTCATCTGTCTCAACCCTCCTCATTAATTTTGCATCATCCGAAAACATTGACATAAAAGACTCGACTCTTGCAGTCAAGTCATTTACATAAATGAGGAATAATATGGGTCTCAGCACCGATCCTTGACGCACCCCGCTTGTTACTCTACGTCAATCCGTCTCCTCTCCCTTCAATGTAACTCTCTGACACCTGTCTGTCAGGTAATTCCCTACCCATCATAGTGCGTTTCCGTCTACTCTCGCCTGCCTCTCAAGTTTGAATAATGGCCTTCTGTGTGGTACTTTATCAAAGGCTT
>NC_091150.1:14784714-14842214 GCF_040958095.1 Procambarus clarkii
TTCCTTGTCGTTTGTAGTGAATCTGCCAGCCCGTATCTTCAATTTAATTACCTCTTCCTACACTGTTGTTTTTCTCCTGATGTGGCTGTGCAGCAATTTAGGTTGAGTCTTTGCCTTGCTTGCTATGTCATTTCGTATTGCCCTTCTGCCTCTCTTCTCTCCCTGACATATTCATCTCTGCCACTCTGATATCTTTCTCTGCTCTAAAGTGTCCAGTTATTTCTATAGTTTCTCCACACCCTTTGTATTTTGTTGCCCTCCTAGCTTACATCTCTGATTAAACCATGGGATTCTCATCTGCATTTCGTTTTTTTCCTCCCGGACTGGGGCAAACTTGTCTGCTGCCTCCTTAAACTTCTTCATGATGTAGTCCATCATATCTTGGGCCATCTTTCCCCTGAGCTTTCTCATGTTAAATCTGTTAGAAGTTTTCTTATCTCCTCATAGTTTCCCTCTCGGAGTGCCAGCCTTTTGTTTTCAGGTCCCTTCCATGAGTACATTAACCGTTCTTCGACCAAATACTCAAACGTGATTTTTTTGTTTTTTTTTTTTTTTGTTTTTTTTTTTTTTGAGATATATACAAGAGTTGTTACATTCTTGTACAGCCACTAGTACGCGTAGCGTTTCGGGAAAGTCCTTAATCCTATGGTCCCTGGAATACGATCCCCTGCCGCGAAGAATCGTTTTTTCATCCAAGTACACATTTTACTGTTGCGTTAAACAGAGGCTACAGTTAAGGAATTGCGCCCAGTAAATCCTCCCCGGTCAGAATACGAACCCATGACATAGCGCTCGCGGAACGCCAGGCGAGTGTCTTACCACTACACCACGGAGACTGTAATTCTGTGGTCGCTCATTCCTACTGAGGCCTCGAAACTGATTCTCTTAAGCCGGAGTCGTTCAGAGTGAAGACTAGGTCAGTCTCGCTGATTATCGTTCCCTCTCTTTCTTGTGGGTCCCCTGAACTGCTGGCTTAAAACGTTTTGGCGCCAAATACAATAGTTTAGCTCTCTATGTGTCCTCACCTCCGTATGGCTCCTTGTTCTCCCAATCTATCCTTCCGTGATTAAAGTCCCCCATGATGAGCAGTTAGGATCGGTTTCTACAGGCAGCAGTGACTGCCCTCTCAGTTATAGTGTTGACTGCCATTATGTTTTTGTCATACTCTTGCCTGGGTCTTCTGTCGTTTGGTGGAGGGTTATATATCAGCGCTACTACTACTCTTGGGCCTCCCATCGTCATGGTACCTGTAATGTAGTCTCTGGAGTGGGTGTATGTGTGTGTATTCACCTAGATGTGATCACCTAGTTGAGCTTGCAGGGATAGGGCTCTGACTCTTTGGTCCTGCTTCTCAACCGTCAATCAACTAATGTACAGATTCCTGAGCCTACTGGGCTCTATCACATCTACATTTGAGCATATCTACATGTGTGTGTGTGTGTGTATTCACCTAGTTATGCTTGCAGGGGTTGAGCTCTGTTTTTTTGGCTCGTCTCTCAACTGTCAATCAACTGTTTCTAACTAACTACTATTTTTTTTCGACACCACACACACACACACACACACACACATACACACGTTCACAGAGTCACACACACACAGTCAGCGTTCACGGGCTGCTTCCTGGTGTGTGTGTGTGTATTCACCTAGTTGTGTTTGCGAGGGTTGAGCTTTGCTCTTTCTGCTCAACCCTCGCAAACACAACTAGGTGAATACACACGCACACACACCAGGAAGCCCGTGAACGCTGACTAACTCCCAGGTACCTATTTACTGCTAGGTAACAGGGGGGCATAGGGGTGAAAGAAATTCTGCCCAATGTTTCTCGACGGCGCCCGGGATCGAACCCAGGACCACAGGATCACGTGTCCAACGTGCTGTCCACTCGGCCACTGGTCTGTGTGTGTGTGTGTATGTGCTCACCTATTTTTACTCACCTATTTGTGCTTCAGGGGTTGAGCTTTGGCTCTTTGGTCCCGCCTCTCAATTGTCAATCAACTGGTGAACAGATTCCTGAGCCTACTGGGCTCTGTCATATCTACATTTAAAACTGTGTATGGAGTCAGCCTCCACCACATCACTGCCTAATGCATTCCATCTGTTAACTACTCTGACACTGAAAAAGTTCTTTCTAACGTCCCTGTGGCTCATATGGGTACTGAGTTTCCACCTGTGTCCCCATGTTCGAGTACCACCAGTGTTGAATAGTTTATCCTTGTCTACCTGGTCGATTCTCTTGAGGATTTTGTAGGTAGTGATCATGTTTCCCCTTACTCCTCTGTCTTCCTATGTCGTAAGGTGCATTTACCGCAGCCTTTCCTCGTAACTCATGCCTCTTCTTCCTGGGACTAGTCTAGTGGCATACATTTGAACTTTTTCCAGCTTCGTCTTGTGCTTGACAAGGTACGGGCTCCATGCTGGGGCCGCATACTCCAGGATTGGTCTAACATTTGTGGTACACAAGATTCTGAATGATTCCTTACACAGGTTCCTGAAGGCTTTTCTGATATTAGCCAGCCTCGCATATGCCGCAGACAATATTCTTTTTATGTGGCCTTCAGGAGACAGGTTTGGTGTGATATCAACTCCCAGATCTTTCCTCTGTCCGTTTTATTAAGTATTTCATCTCCTATTCTGTATCCTGTGCCTGGCCTCCTGTTTCCACCGCCTAGTTTCATTACTTTGCATTTACTCGCGTTGAACTTCAACAGCCATTTGTTGGACCATTCACTCAGTCTGTCTAGGTCATCTTGTAGCCTCCTAATAACATCCTCTGTTTCAATCCTCCTCATAATTTTTGCATCATCAGCAAACATTGAGAGAAGCGAGTCTATACCCTCTGGGAGATCATTTACATATATCAGAAACAGTATCGGTCGAAGGACTGAGCCCTGCGGGACTCCACTTGTAACGTCTCACCAATCTGAGACATCACTCACATTGACGCGCTGTCTCCTGTTGCTTAGATACTCCTTTATCCAATGGAGTACCTTCCCTTTCACTCCAGCCTGCATCTCCAGCTTTTTCACTAGTCTCTTGTGTGGCACTGTATCAAAGGCTTTCTGGCAATCCAAAAATATGTAGTCAGCCCACCCATCTCTTTCTTGCCTGATTTTTGTTGCCTGGTCGTAGAATTCAAGTAACCCTGTGAGGCAGGACTTGCCATCCCTGAACCCATGTTGATGCTGTGTTACAAAGTTCTTTCGCTCCAGATGTTCCACTACCTTTCTTCGCACAATCTTCTCCATCAGCTTGCATGGTATGCAGGTTAGGGACACTGGCCTGTAGTTCAGTGCCTCCTGTCTATCCCCTTTCTTGTATATCGGGACAACGTTAGCTGCTTTCTAAATTTCTGGCAGTTCCCCTGTTGCCAGTGAAGACCTTCTGGAATTTCTTATTCAGTTCCTCACACACTTCCTTGTCGTTTGTAGTGAATCTTTCTGCCCCCTATTCTTAATATCATAATCTGATCCTTTATTGTTGTTTTTCTCCAGATGTGGCTGTGCAGCACTTTAGGCTGAGTCTTTGCCTTGCTTGCGATGTCATTGTCGTATTGTCTTTCTGCCTCTCTTCTCATCCTGACATTTTCATTCCTGGCGCTCTGGTAACTTTCTCTGCTCTCAAGTGTCCTGTTATTCCTATAGTTTCTCCACGCCCTTTTATTTTGCTGCTTAGCTAGCCTACATCTCTGATTAAATCATATGTTTCTCATCTTCATTTCACTGTTTTCCTTTTGGACTGGGACAAACTGTTTGCTGCTTCCTTGCACTTCTGCGTGATGTAGTCCATTATGTCTTGGGCCGTCTTTTCCCATGAGCTATATTTCCCATGCTATATCTCTTTGGAATTTTCTTATCTCCTCATAGTTTCCCAATCGGAACGCCAGCCTTTTGTTTTCAGTACCCCTCCTCACGTTCAATAACCCATCTTCAATCAGGTACTCAAACGCCTGTACACTGTGGTCGCTCATTCCTACTGTGGTCTCACAACCAATTTCTCTTATGTCGGAGTCGTTCACAGTGAAGACTAGGTCCAGTCTCGCTGGTTCGTTATTTCCTCTCATCCTTGTGGGTTCTCTGACATGTTAGGTTAAAAAGTTCCTAGTCACCACCTCCAATAATTTGGCTCTCCACGTATCCTCACCTCCATGTGGTTCCTTGTTCTCCCAGTCAATCCTTCCATGATTTAAGTCCTCCATGATGAGCAGGTGGGATGTATTTCTACAGGCAGCAGAGGCTGCCCTCTCAAATATATTAACTGCTATGTTGTTGTTGTCATACTCTTGACTGGGTCTTCAGTTATTTGGTGGAGGGTTGTGTGTGTGTGTATTCACCTAGTTGTATTCATCTAGATGTGTTTGCGGGGGTTGAGCTTTGCTCTTTCGGCCCGCCTCTCAACTGTCAATCAACTGTTTACTAACAATTTTTTTTCACTCTCTCTCCCCACACAACACACCCCAGGAAGCAGCCCGTGACAGCTGACTAACTCCAAGGTACCTATTTACTGCTAGGTAACAGGTGCATCAGGGTGAAAGAAACTTTGCCCGTTTGTATCTGCCTGATGCGGGAATCGAATCCGCGCCACAGAATTACGAGTCTAGCGTGCTATCCACCAGGCTACAAGGCCTCCCCCTGGTAGCCTGATATGTGTGTACTCACCTAATTGTACTTACCTAATTGTGTTTGCGGTGGTTGAGCTCTGGCTCTTTGGTCCCGCCTCTCAACCGTCAACCAACAGGTGTACAGATTCCTGAGCCTATCGGGCTCTATCATATCTACACTTGAAACTGTGTATGGAGTCAGCCTCCTCCACATCTCTTCCTAATGCATTCCATTTGTCAACCACTCTGACACTAAAAAAGTTCTTTCTTATATCTCTGTGGCTCATTTGGGCACTCAGTTTCCACCTGTGTCCCCTTGTACGTGTTCCCCTTGTGTTAAATAGACTGTCTTTATCTACCCTATCAATTCCCTTCAGAATCTTGAATGTGGTGATCATGTCCCCCCTAACTCTTCTGTCTTCCAGCGAAGTCAGGTTTAATTCCCGTTGTCTCTCCTCGTAGCTCATACCTCTCAGCTCGGGTACTAGTCTGGTGGCAAACCTTTGAACATTTTCCAGTTTAGTCTTATCCTTGACTAGATATGGACTCCATGCTGGGGCTGCATACTCCAGGATTGGCCTGACATATGTGGTATACAAAGTTCTGAATGATTCTTTACACAAGATTCTAAATGCCGTTCGTATGTTGGCCAGCCTGGCATATGCCTCTGATGTTATCCGCTTGATATGTGCTGCAGGAGACAGGTCTGACGTGATATCAACCCCCAAGTCTTTTTCCTTCTCTGACTCCTGAAGAATTTCCTCTCCCAGATGATACCTTGTATCTGGCCTCCTGCTCCCTACACCTATCTTCATTACATTACATTTGGTTGGGTTAAACTCTAACAACCATTTGTTCGACCATTTCTTCAGCTTGTCTAGGTCTTCTTGAAGCCTCAAACAGTCCTCTTCTGTTTTAATCCTTCTCATAATTTTAGCATCGTCTGCAAACAAGAAATGAATCGATATCCTCTGGGAGATCATTTACATATATCAGAAACAAGATAGGACCGAGTACAGAGCCCTGTGGGACTCCACTGCTGACTTCACGCCAATCGGAGGTCTCACCCCTCACCGTAACTCTCTGCTTCCTATTGCTTAGATACTCCCTTATCCACTGGAGCACCTTACCAGCTACACCTGCCTGTCTCTCCAGCTTATGTACCAGCCTCTTATGCGGTACTGTGTCAAAGGCTTTCCGACAATCCAAGAAAATGCAGTCCGCCCAGCCCTCTCTTTCTTGCTTAATCTTTGTCACCTGATTGTAGAATTCTATCAAGCCTGTAAGGCAAGATTTACCCTCCCTGAACCCATGTTGGCGATTTGTCACGAAGTCCCTTCTCTCCAGATGTGTCACCAGGTTTTTTATCACGATCTTCTCCATCACCTTGCATGGTATACAAGTCAAGGACACTGGCCTGTAGTTCAGTGCCTCTTGCCTGTCGCCCTTTTTGTATATTGGGACCACATTCGCCCTCTTCCATATTTCTGGTAGGTCTCCCGTCTCCAGTGACTTACTATACACTATGGAGAGTGGCAAGCAAAGTGCCTCTGCACACTCTTTCAGTATCCATGATGAGATCCCATCTGGACCAACAGCCTTTCTAACATCCAGATCCAGCAGGTGTCTCTTGACCTCCTCTCTCGTAATTTCGAACTCTTCCAAGGCCGCCTGATTTACCTCCCTTTCTCCTAGCACAGTGACCTCACCTTGTTCTATTGTGAAGACCTCCTGGAACCTCTTGTTGAGTTCTTCACACACCTCTCTGTCATTCTCTGTATACCTGTCCTCGCCTGTTCGAAGTTTCAATATATGTTCTTTCACTGTTGTTTTCCTTCTGATGTGACTGTGGAGTAGCTTTGGTTTGGTCTTGACTTTGTTTGCTATATCATTTTCAAAACTTTTCTCTGCTTCTCTTCTCACCCTGACGTACTCATTCCTGGTTCTCTGGTATCTCTCTCTGCTTTCTGGTGTTCTGTTATTCCGGAAGTTCCTCCACGCCCTTTTGTTCAGTTTCTTCGCTTCCATACATGCCCTATTATACCATGGATTCTTCTGTTGCTTCTCGGATTTTTCCCTTTGGGCCGAGATGAACCTGTTTACTGCCTCCTGACACTTTTGGGTAACATAGTCCATCATACCCTGTATACACTTATCTCTGAGGTCTGTGTCCCAAGGTATTTCACTTATGAAACTTCTCATCTGTTCATAATTTCCCTTTCGGTATGCCAGCCTTTTGATTCCTAGTTCTTTTTTGGGGGAGATAAGTCCTAGCTCTACCAGGTACTCAAAGTTCAATACACTGTGGTCACTCATTCCCAAGGGCACTTCCATCTTAACTTCTCTTATATCCCACTCATTTAGGGTAAATATCAAATCAAGCATTGCTGGTTCATCTTCTCCTCTCATTCTTGTTGGTTCTTTGATGCGCTGGCTTAGAAAGTTTCTTGTTGCCACGTCCAGCAGCTTAGCCCTCCATGTTTCTGGTCCTCCATGCGGGTCTCTGTTCTTCCAATCTATCTTCCCATGGTTGAAGTCTCCCATAATTAGTAGTCCAGATCCATTCCTGCTAGCAACAGAAGCTGCTCTTTCTATTATGTTAATGGTGGCCATGTTGTTTCTATCATATTCCTGTCTAGGTCTTCTGTCATTTGGTGGTGGATTATATATGACTACGACTATAATTTTTTTCCCTCCATTTGTTACGGTACCTGCTATGTAGTCACTGAAACCTTCACAGCCCTGAATATCCATCTCCTCAAAATCCAAACCTTTTCTTACCAGCAGAGCTACACCACCCCCACCTCTTCCTTCCCTCTCTTTCCTCATAACATAATAGTCCTGTGGGAACACTGCGTTTGTTATCGTTTTCGTGATCTTTGTTTCTGTGAGGGCTATTATGTCTGGGTTTACCTCTAGTACCCGTTCTCCAAGCTCATTTGCTTTATTTGTAATTCCATCTATGTTAGTGTACATCGCTTTGAGGCTCACTTTCTTCTGTCACTTCTCAAATCGCCTCCTTGGTGAGTGTTCTGCTGGTGGGGGAGGCTGTTCCATGGGTGTGAGGACCTGTGAGGTGGATAACAGGGTCTCGGAGGATACTGGGATGAGGGGCGGGGAATCCACTGAAGGGGGAGGGACAGGGAGGGTATGGGGTGAAAGGGGAGGGAGGACGGGAAGGAAAGGGGGGAGGGAGGACTCGGGATGAGGGGAGGGGTAGAAGGGTGGGGATTGGGTGTGGGGGAGGGAGATTTGGCTGAACATTTGAGTGGGGGCAGGGAGGGTTTGGGGTAGGGGGGTTTTCTATGCAGAGGAGGGAGGCAGGGTTGTCCTCCCTTCTGGTGTTACTGGGTAGCTGGTTGTGGGTTCCCCCCTCGCTTCTGTGTGTGTTGGGAGCTGTGACTTCCTGGTTTTCCCCTCTCGCCCTGCGCCTCTTCCTTGCTTCTGCCGCCACGGCTCTCTCCTCCCTTGTCATGTCTCTCTGGAGGAATACATTTTTTAATTTTCCCACGTTTTTCAGGGAACTATTCCTTGATAGGATCATCTCCTTTGTGCTCTCGTTTGCAAACACTATCTTTATCATTCGGTCTCGGTCTTTGTTGTACTAACCTAGCCTGAAAACCTTCTCAATGCTATGCTCAGCCTCTTCCATGTCTAGTGCCTTTAGTACTTCATTCGCTGCTGCTTTGTCCTTGTCATTCCACTCTGTCCTATTAGAGCCTTCCTGCTCTTTAATACCCACCGCAACCACTGATCTGTTCCTTTCCAGCAGTTGGCTAGTGGAGCGTGCCGCCTCCTGTGAGGTGGCTGCTTTCATGGCCACCTCCATCACTGCAGTCATTACTTCAGAGTTATTTTTTTTAGTATTTCTGCAAATGTTGCTTTTATTGTGGCATTCTCATCCAAAAAACTATTACCACCTTCTCCCTGGATGGTTTTCCGATTCTCAGCCTCGATACCATTCTCTTTGAGGGCTCTAATCTCCTCCTTTGCTGCTGTCAGCTCTCTTTTCAGGTTGCTTATTTCGTTCTTCATTTCCTGCATCATTTCTTGCATCTCACTCTTGATGTCCTCCAGAAACTGGGCGAACATTCCCTTCATTTCATCACCTTGGCTCTTCCCTGTTCCCCTGGTACCTCTGGCTGCCATGCTTGACCCTGTTCCTATACTTTTGCAGTGAAAGTCAGGAGGGCAGAGCGGGATGGGGGAAGGAGAGAGAGAGAGAAAGAGAGAGAGAGAGAAGGGAGTGATAAAGGGATAGATAAATGGGTGGGTGGGGGGGATTCGACCCTTCCACTGAAGTGAGAAGAAAGTAGAAGGGGAGGGGAGGAGGAGATGGAGAGAGAGGTGGGAGGGAGAGAGGGAGAGAGAGGAGAGGGAGATAGATGGAGAGGGAGAGAGCGGATGAGGGAGAGAATGGGTGAGGGAGAGAGGGGGGGAGGTGTGTGTGTATATGTGTGTAGATGTGTGTGTGTAGTTGTGTGTGTGTGTGTGTAGTTGTGTGTGTGTGTGTGTGTGTGTGTGTGTGTGTGTGTGTGTGTGTGTGTGGTGTGTGTGTGTGTGTGTGTGTGTGTGGGCTGAGAGGGAGGTGGAAGGAAAGAGAGGGAGACAGAGAGAAAGAGAAAGAGAGAGAGTGAGAGAGAGAGAGAGAGAGAGAGGGCAGGAGAGAGATAGTGGGAGAGATAGAGAGTGGGAGAGAGAGAGTGGGAGAGAGAGAGTGGGAGAGGGAGAGTGGGGGAGAGGGAGAGAGGGGGAGAGAGTGGGGAGGGGAAGAGTGTGTGTATGGGCGATGCGGGGAACTGGGGGTGGGGGGGCGGAGATGGCGACCAGGTCAGGTCAGGTCAGATGGGGGGGTCAAGAGGGGGGGGATAGTAAGGTCCTGATCCCAGGTGTTAATGCCTTTTCCCCTGACTGATCGATTGTGTGTGTGTGTGTGTGTGTGTTAATTTTAGCGTGTGCACACTTGTGTGTGTGTATACGTACGTGGGCAGGCGTGCGTGTATGTGTCAAGATATCCCTTATGCGTTACCTCTGCCTAAATGAGCCACCCTGAGATTTTTAAATATATATGATATCCTGAACAATAATTTGATAATATTTTACCTCAATCTGTACACCTGATTAATTGACCAGAGAGGGGGTACATACCAGTCTCCTCCCGCTCACACAACCAGATGAGTAAGGACGATGTATGATGACGATGGTTATCCGTCGTTGTCTCCCACTAGGTGATTCACTAAGTGCGGTAGATTGATGAGGTCGGTTCTTCTCTGTCTACACAAAGTCTGGAGTCAGTCACTGTATCGTTGTGTGCCAGTTCACTAATTCACTGTACCACTGATCACAGTCACCACTCAACAACACAGTCAGGTA
Source organism: Procambarus clarkii (assembly GCF_040958095.1). Classification (NCBI taxonomy): domain Eukaryota; kingdom Metazoa; phylum Arthropoda; class Malacostraca; order Decapoda; family Cambaridae; genus Procambarus; species Procambarus clarkii. The sequence continues at coordinate 14,794,688 of NC_091150.1, forward strand.
GTTCCGCGGCAAGGTGTCCCACCCGGTCAGGTCACACACTTACATGCACCGGTGAAGCCACTAGCTCCACTTTGGTTTCTTCGCCAAATCTTCGCACTATCGCTAGCGATATGACTATGCTCTGTTGCACCCTGCAAGCTACACACTGCGAGAGGCCAAATACTATGATCTAGCCTCTATACTCCTTCAATGTTCCGAGAAATTGACGAATTTCCGTGGACCTCACTAATCGTGTGTCTCCCCTACCATCTCCCGGCCTACTGTGTGTGTGTGTGTGTGTGTGTGTGTGTATTCACCTAGTTGTATTCACCTAGATGTGTTTACGAGGGTTGAGCTTTGCTCTTTCGGCCCGCCTCTGAACTGTCAATCAACTGTTTACTAGCAATTTTTTTTCACTCTCTCTCCCCACACAACACACCCCAGGAAGCAGCCCGTGACATCTAACTAACTCCAAGGTACCTATTTACTGCTAGGTAACAGGAGCATCAGGGTGAAAGAAACTTTGCCCATTTGTGTCTGCCTGATGCGGGAATCGAATCCGTGCCACAGAATTACGAGTCTAGCGTGCTATTCACCAGGCTACAAGGCCTCCCCCTGGTAGCCTAATGTGTGTGTACTCACCTAATTGTACTTACCTAATTGTGTTTGCGGTGGTTGAGCTCTGACTCTTTGGTCCCACCTCTCAACCGTCAATCAACAGGTGTACACGTTCCTGAGCCTATTGGGCACACACACACACACATACACACTGTGTGTGTGTGTGTGTGTGTTTATATTTACTATATGTGTCTGCAAAAGCGAGCTATTAGCTTTAGGACCCCCACTTTTCTACCCAGTTTATATTTTCTCTATTATGGATACCACATATAATTCTCTCTAGCACACGAACACATCCCCACAAAGCAGCTGCCCAACTTTCAGGTACCTATTTACTGCTAGGTCAACAGATGCATCAGAGTGAAAGAAACTCAGCCCGTTTAAGAACATAAGAATAAAGGCCTATTGGCCTATATGAGGTAGCTCGTATCTATAACCACCCAATCCCACTACATACAAAGAGTAATTAGGTGTAGTTTCATGTTATGTTGGACAGTGTCTTCTGTGTTGGCATCGTTATGTTCTGGTCTTGTCCTTACTCTCATGGTGGGTAGAGTAAATAGTTCAGTGATTTGGGTGTTCATGGTAGGTTGTTCTATTCTTATGTGAATTGCTTCAAGAATTTGTAATCATCTTGCATCTTGGGTTTGCGTCCGCCTCTGCAGAAGATCGAACCCGGGACCTCAGAACCACGACCCCAAAGCGCTGTTCACTCAGCCGCGAGTCACCAAAAAGAAATGTAGCCTAAGTACTTCCGTCCAGTAGCAGGAATTGAGTCCACGATCAAGGCGCGTAAATTTAATAATTTCATAAATGCTCACTGGAAGAATTCCTATAAATAAACTTTTTCGAGTCATTTACAGAGTGAAAGCGACGTCCAGCTAAACAACTATCTCCAGTGGGATTCGAACCCACGACCTCTGGATTTGAAGTCCAGCGCGCTGTCCACTGCGCCATGAGGACGGCTATCCACTATGCCATGAGGACAGCTATCCACTGTGCCATGAGGACAGCTATCCACTACGCCATGAGGATGGCTATCCACTGTGCCATGAGGACAGCTATCCACTGTGCCATGAGGACGGCTATCCCCTGTGCCATGAGGATGGCTATCCACTGTGCCATGAGGACAGCTATCCACTGCGCCATGAGGACGGCTATCCACTGTGCCATGAGGACAGCTATCCACTGTGCCATGAGGACGGCTATCCACTGTGCCATGAGGACAGCTATCCACTGTGCCATGAGGACAGCTATCCACTGTGCCATGAGGACGGCTATCCACTGCGCCATGAGGACAGCTATCCACTGTGCCATGAGGACAGCTATCCACTGTGCCATGAGGACGGCTATCCACTGTGCCATGAGGACAGCTATCCACTGTGCCATGAGGACGGCTATCCACTGTGCCATGAGGACAGCTATCCACTGTGCCATGAGGACGGCTATCCACTGTGCCATGAGGACGGCTATCCACTGTGCCATGAGGACGGCTATCCACTGTGCCATGAGGACAGCTATCCACTGCGCCATGAGGACGGCTATCCACTGTGCCATGAGGACAGCTATCCACTGTGCCATGAGGACAGCTATTCACTGTGCCATGAGGACAGCTATCCACTGTGCCATGAGGACAGCTATCCACTGTGCCATGAGGACAGCTATCCACTGCGCTATGAGGACGGCTATCCACTGCGTCACGTGTGTGTTTCACATCCATATCCACTCCCTTAGTTCACCTAGTTGTAATTGTGGGATATCTGGGGCTTGGCTCAATTATTCAATTATTTACTTATTTAATTTAATAACGAAGGACCACCCACTTTTGAGAAAAGTGGGAAACTAATATAAGTGATCATTAGAAAACACACAAAAGAACCAGTGTCTATGGATAACTATTAGAAAAATAATCACTTAAATAAAGAATGGACTGTATGATTAATTAACTAAAGTCAGAGCCTCAAACACCTACATTGGGGGGGTATTGCTAGAACTTCATATACCTCTAGGAACTAGTGTGGTTCGTCACCTGTTCATTGTTGAGTAAATAATATTATGATCTAAAATGCTATAGAGTCAAATAGGTGAACTCAAATTATGAATATTAATAATTATTAAATTAAGGAGCAATCATCTAAGTTAACACATAAATTTCCAATAATCAGATACGGTAAGAATATTCAATATGATATTCTTGCAAATTTGTTTAATGAAAAAAATGGAAGAATTAAATGTGTACAAAAAGTCTTAGCTTTAAGACGATTTCTATGACAGCGTTCGTGATTCGTCCTCGTGATCTCAGGATCTCCACATAAAAGAAATTAGAGATGAATAACACGAATGCTGTTAACGACTCGTTGACTCCTCGCATACGAGCTGTAATTTAAAGAGTATTAAGTAGCATTGGACTAGGCTACTTTTAATCTCAATATTCATGAAAATAGAAAATATACATTAATGCGGAACTAACGTTGGATATTGGGTCGTCTCACTATATAACGACAGACTACTCACAAATATACAATCTTAAATGATGCATCAAGAAAGAAACTATACTTAACATGAGCGTAGCATCTACTGAAGTCTACCGATATCGCGTCTGCCAGTCCCAAACCTTCATGTCGTTGTTCACGTGTTTGTGGGTTTTGGCTTAATTCTAGACGCGTTATTGATTGGCTGAGCACTATGGAGCGTGTGGAAGAATAATTATTCAGTATTAGTTGGGTATCAGTGTAATTCTTGCTGATAACTCCCAAACGCCACGTGTCTCGCCACTCTTGATGCCAAGACCTTCCGCTGTTCGAGCACGCTCGCTGCACAATGGCGTCTCCGCCTTCCCCTACCCGCGTCTCGCATTCTCCACAGAAATTATTAATCCCGAATAATACTTTATGTGCAATTGTGGCTGAAACACTTTAATGAGGACTGGGTTGTAATTATAGGGATTTAAATATTATCGCATTCTCGTCTTATGTTGTTAAACGGGAAATGGAGAAGAATTTATTCTCCTCCATGACATTCGCGCGTGACAGAAAAAATATTACTTGATAACAATTGTAACTAATAACTCTCAGTTTGAGATTATTGGGAGTTATATTATCCGTGAGTAATTATTACACGGAATACTGATGATTTTAGAGAACCACATTCAATTCTCTAACACATTGGTAATAAATGTGTTTAACTAGACATTATCTGACACTACTGTTAGTAAATTTAGTGACTACTGTAGTTAGTATATAATAATAATGATTTATTATAATACAATAGTAGTCTATTAGTGTTGGAAATTTCCAACATAACTCTGGGGGGAGAATTCTCGGGTCGCAGTTCAATGTTGAGTACTGACATACCTATCCCAAAGTTAGTATTAATGTTAGTATGTTAGTACACACATAACGGATGTCCCGTAATTGTCAAGGACATACAAGAATTTGAGTCTTGTTAAGAACTTCATGTTGAATGGTACATGTTATTGTGAATCATCTAAAGTTAATGACTAATAAAGCCTACAATAAACTCTGTGACTGGTGTCGCTATGACATGTAACTTTGATGTTACTAAGTCTTAAAGTTTTGCAAACTCTTAGATACTCTAGATCAGGGGTCTCCAAACTATGGCCCGCGGGCCACATCCGGCCCGCCACATAATTTCATCCGGCCCTCCAAACAAATCCCTGTGTGGTGGCCTTGAAAAAATAATTATCGTACGAATGGCATCGCAGAATTATTCAAAGCTGGGGCTGCTGACTGGTGGCATCCAACCCGAGTCAGTTTTCCTCTCTCTCGATAGTGTGACGCACAGATACTAATACTGGTAGGTATGTGTTGTGCATTACATCAATCAGTTGTGTATAACTGTATATTGTGGGGATGGAGGGCGAGTGGGGCTTCGCTGCTTCCGTTTCAGGGAGCACAAACACTGTACAATATTCTTTTCTCTGTACTTTGACAATGCCTTTATCTTAGTTATACAAAATAGCAATAATACTATAGTAGCCACAAATATTGCATGTTTAAAATAGTTAAAATGGTAACCATTAAGTTTATCAACGAAAGCTGTTGCCATAATATTTACCACTTTATAATAATATGCTATGCTTTTTAACACCACATACAAGCTGTTTTTTTCCTGTAGAATTTATTTCATTTATTTTACCCTTATGTTTTCAGATATGGAAAAGATAAAGAAAAGAAAAGTGGACATTGAGTGCCGTCGGTTCAATGACGAATGGAAGATGAAGTACTTTTTTGTGATAGCAAATGATAAAGCTTTATGCATAATATGTAGAGACAGTGTTGCTGTTCTGAAGGATTACAATATTCGTCGGCACTATGAATCTAAACATGGCTCAAGTTATTCTCACATCACAGGAGCAGAACGCACTAAAACGTTTGAATCATTTCAGCACAGTCTGCATTCTCAACAAGCTGTTTTCAGTAAGAAAAAATCTGAAAATGAAACTTCAACTAGAACCAGTTACAAAGTTGCCTATGTGTTGGCTAAAAAAGGAAAACCTTTCACTGATGGTAGTATCATAAAAGAGTGTATAGTGGAAGCAGCAGGAGAGGTATGTCCAGAAAAAGTAAACCTCTTCAAAATGATAAGTCTTGGGTCAAATACTGTTGCTCGTAGAATTGAAGATTTAGGAGGCGACATAATTCGGCAAATAAAGGAAAAAACAAAAAGATTTTGTTGGTATTCTCTTGCGTTGGATGAATCAACTGATGTGTGTGATACTTCTCAGCTCTTAGTATTCATTCGTGGTGTTGATAGTGAATTTAATGTGAGCCAAGAATTAGCATCAGTTCACAGCATGCACACCACAACAACTGGAGAGGACATTTTCAATGAAGTAAAACTATGACAGAATATAACCTGGAATGGAAACAAGTGCAGTGTGTGACAATTGATGGAGGAAAGAATATGTCTGGGACAAAGAAGGGTTTGGTTGGGCAAATTACAACAGCTTGTGAGGTTGGAGGATTCTCAAAACCCATTTTTCTGCATTGCCTTATCCATCAACAAGCATTGTGCCTAAAATATGTTGATATGTCTTGTGTCATGAAACCTGTTGTTTCTGTGGTTAATTTCATTAGATCTCATGCACTCAACCATCGCCAGTTCCGTGATTTCTTGAAAGAAATTGATGCGAAGTTTGTTAACTTGCCTTATTATACAGCAGTTAGATGGCTTAGTTGTGGAAAGGTTTTGCTGCATTTCTTTGAGCTCAGATTAGAAATTGATTTATTTCTCACAGAGAAAAATAACCCTCAGCCATTATTATCAGAATGTGAATGGATTTGGAAATTGGCATTTTTTGCAGATATGACAGGTCATATGAATAACTTGAATCTGAAATTGCAAGGCAAAACAAATTTGATCAGTGACTACTTTGTTCATGTCAAGGCATTCAGAGCAAAACTTGCGCTACTTGAAGGCCAGGTGAAGGTTAAGAATTTTGCTCATTTTCCATGTTGTGAAAAATTTCATGCAGAAAGTAAAGTTGAATTTCCTTTTTCATTTGCAAATTAAATAATTTCAGATTTGAAAAAACAGTTTCAGAAGCGATTTGCTGACCTTGATGCCAAAGCAAATGAAATCAGGCTCTTTCATAATCCATTTGACTGCAATGCTGAAAATCTTCCAACTCAATTTCAAATGGAAATTATTGATCTCCAGGCAGATGACAGACTGAAAGATAAGTATAGAGAAGGAAATCTGATTGAGTTTTATAAATGCCTGCAGCCAGATCAGTTTCCAAATTTGATAAAGTTTGCTTGTAGTTTTGTGTCCATTTTTGGTTCAACATACTTGTGTGAACAAACTTTTTCCAAAATGAAGTATGTGAAATCTAACTATCGAGCAAATTTGTCTGATGATCACTTGAAATCAATTCTTAACATTGGCTCATCTAATCTGGAACCTGATTTTAATGAAATTTTGAAGTTAAAACGACAGTATCATTCGTCACACTAATTTGGTTGCATAAAACTAAAGGCAGGAATCTATTTAGTTTACCCTGATTTTTTCCAAAAAGATATGTTTTAATTTTTCCATGTTTATACTTTAATATTTGAGGAAATTAAATTACTGGCACTGATTTGTTTTTTGTTTTTTTTCATTTTTTATTCCTCCGGCCCGCATAAATATGGGAAATATATAATGTGGCCCTTACATTGAAAAGTTTGGAGACCCCTGCTCTAGATGAAATAATGTTATTGTTAATAGCCTATACAAACAAATTAAGGATTAAACATTGAAATATTAAATGATTAAGTTATCTGTAATCAAAAACTCTCTAAAGCTTACAATAAACTCAACTACTTGGGTCGCAGTGACATGTAATGGTGTATTACGTAGTAGCTGAATTGTAGGCAAACTCTGAAAAAAGTTCCTAAGAACTGATAACATTATAGTATAAATTGTATTCTACATTATTATACAGTAAAGTATTATTAGGTCATTCAAGATCAAGGAGACCTTGACACTACAGTAAGGTCACTGTCTAGGGTCGCCGTGCCTTGTAACTATTGAGTTACTAGACAATAACATCACGAAGCATCATGATCACCCCAAAATCAAATGAGGAAATTTGATTTAATATGCACTGCCGTGCAGTAGTCATTCTGACTGATGGTATAACTAAGTTGCTAACTAGCTAAAATAGTGTAATATTAGAAAACTGAAAAGGTTTGTTCATTAAAATCAAGGAAGATTCTGAGTCGACAGTGAGATTAGTAGCCTAGTCATTCTGACTAATGAGCTAATTGAATTGCAGCTCATAGGCTTGACACTGTAAACTTATTAATACGAAATCAACCTTTAAATGAAAATTGAGTTTATTAAATCAGTCTCTATAAGTATAGTCAACTGTAATTAGTTGTGAGTACAGACTAGGCTAGTACTCAGTTGACACTAACTAAAGTCCCTAAACCTACCTAAATAAATGGTTTAAATTTCTAACCTACCTAAGTAGAGGACTAAGCTAATTGTGATAACTCACTAATTCTTAGTAGAGTTACTCTAGCTAAATTGTGAGCAGTAATGTGCTCAAATCAACATTGGGAGCTGTATTGAGCTCGTTAACATTGTGAGCTATATTAAGCTCGTTAACATTGTGAGCTATATTGAGCTCGTTAACAGGTTGAGCTATATTGAGCTCGTTAACAGAGTGAGCTATATTGAGCTCATAACAGTTAACAGAGTGAGCTATATTGAGCTCGTTAACAGTTAACAGGGTGAGCTATATTGAGCTCGTTAACATGGTGAGCTATATTGAGCTCATTAAGCATGTTAATAGGGTGAGCTATATTGAGCTCGTTAACAGAGTTAACAGGGTGAGCTATACTGAGCTCATTAAGCATGTTAATTAACAATGCTGATGTTTAATGATAATGCATTAAACAAAGGGAAACCTAAGGTTGCTGGAAATCTAATTACTGCTACGATTAATCCTATTCAAAGATAATTTGCAACATTTCCCGAACCTAAACGTTTCACGGGTTATTATTTCTCTGTAGACTCACTTACGTATTGGTAAGTTTGCAAGTTTGTTCGTGCTGCGCTCCTACAATAATTAAGCAGAAACGAAAGAAAAACAACTCAAACAAAAATTGATGCAAGTATTTTTCACTAACTCTTAGTGCAGAAAACATTGTATTTGTTGGGATTGAGTACTATAGATGTTGGAGGTAACATGTTTGGAGCAGATGCTCTTTTGTTTATGATCTTGTTAATAATATTTCATGTACCTGATAATTGTTTTGTTGTTGTTACTGGCGGAGAATAAAACCATGTGGACGAAGATTGTTTGTCTGACCAAAACCATAACAGTGGCGACGAGAATTAAACATCGCTGGCAGAGAGCCTGGGTACGAGACGTGGTGTGAGGATCAAGACAGTGCTGGGTACGTCGTGTGGACGAGTGGACGCTTCGCATATAACAGTGGAGTGTGCTACACCGTGGCCATGGCTACCATGTCAATCGAGCCGTTAAACACTGTCAAGATCTCGTTGGATCTGTGGCTCAGCCTGCTGGAAGCAAACTTTCAGTACCGGGAGATTAAGGAGGACGCCAACAAGAGAGCGGTACTCTTAGTTTCACTGGGTTCTGAAGCATATAGTGTTCTCGGAAATTTGTGTGCACCTGAGCTACCGCACACGAAGACCTATGTAGACTTGATTGCTTTGTTTAAACGTCAGTATGTGGTGAAACCATCATATCACAGGAGTTTAATGGATTTCCAGAAGAGGACGAAAAAGCAGCAGGAATCCGTACAGGATTTATTTGCGGAATTGAAGGCTTTGGCTAACCACTGCAACTTCGGAGCACAGTTGGACGGCAGGGTTAGGGACCAGTTGTTCATGGCAGTGGAAAAGGAGAAATATTTCCCTAACCTGACGGCAGAAAATTTGGATCTACAATCGATGACTTCATGAGCAGTGCTCGAGAAGATATTGAACCTGGAAAGGGCTTTTGGAAGTAAGACTTCTACTCAGGAAATTATGGTCGTACAGAGCCAGACCAGATGTACACACTGTGGATACAAGCACATAAGTAGCAAGTGCAAGTTTCGTGCATATATATGCAACTTTTGTAACAAGGAGGGGCACTTGCAGAGAGTGTGTAGGGAATATCTGAACAGGAACAACAAGGCCTGGGAGAGGATACGACCAGGGAATGCAGGAAGAAGAGGTAGTGGTACTGTGGTGAAGGCAGTAGAGGAAGGTAACCAGTCTGAAGAAGCTGCAGGTGAGGAAAACCGACTATATTCGGTGAAAGAAAAGGTATGTTCAGTTAAGTCACAAGTGGTGAATTTTGTAATTAATGGGAAGTTAGTTCCCTTGGAACTGGACACTGGTGCTGCAGTGTCAGCATTGTCTAGAGATTGGGGAGATACCTTGCAACTGAATGTAAAACCAGGTAAAAAATCTTTAAGTGCTTATGATAATGTACCGATTAAGGTCTATGGCAAGGTGTCGGCAAAAGTAGGTTATAATGGAAAAGAAATTGTCCAGGATTTTTATGTAGTGGATTCACATAATCCTAGCCTAGGTGGTAAGGATCTCATGGAAAAAGTGGGAATTTTCTTGGCGGGCCTAGATGAATTGTCGATAGTTAAAACAATTAAAAGTGCCGAACAAATGTTAAACAAATATTCAGTGGAGGCAGATAAGCCAATTAATAGCATGGTGGCAAAAATTCACCTGAAAAGTGGGGCTTCACCTAAATTTTTCAAGGCAAGAACAGTGCCGTTTCATTACAAGCAATTGGTAGAATCAGCCCTGGAAAAGCATGTGGCAGAAGGCATCTTAGAGCCAATTACACATAGTGAGTGGGCAGCCCCAATTGTACCAGTGTTGAAGGCAAATCGGAAATCCTTGAGAATCTGTGCAGACTTCAAAGAACTGAACAACCGCATACACTGTGAGAAGTACCCTTTACCTAAGATAGACGAGTTGTTGTCAGTGGTCTGCAAGGGAGCAATTTTTTCTAAGATTGACCTGAAAGATGCTTACTTGCAAATTCCTGTAGAGAAGGAGAGCAAGAAATTGTTAGTGATTAATGCCCACAAGGGGTTATTTAAGTATAAAAGACTTCCTTTTGGACTCTCCTCGTCTCCAGCAATTTTTCAGAGATTCATGTCCCAGTTGTTAGTTAACATTGAAGGTGTGGCTAGTTTTTTAGATGACATTATTGTATGTGGGGAGAATGAGGAAGTGCATGATGCTAGATTAGAACAAGTTTTGAATCTTTTGCAAAAGCACAATGTGAAGATTAATAAGGGAAAAACAACGTTGAAGACCAAGGCCATTGAATATCTGGGGTACCATATTTCAGGTAAGGGCTTTACTCCTTCTCACAAAAATATAGCGGCTATAATAGATGCCCCAGCCCCAACATCAGTTGGGGAAGTACAGTCTTTTGTTGGCATGGTTACATATTTTTGTAAGTTCGTGAAGAACTTTTCAACAAAATTAGCACCCTTGTATGAATTGTTGAAAAAAGGGGCTAGATTTAAGTGGGCAGCAAGAGAGGAAAATGCATTCAGGAATATTAAGCAGGAATTGATCAATTCTCCAGTGCTCACTAATTTTACAGGTAGACTCCCGTTAAAATTGGAGGTAGATACTTCCCCAGTAGGAGTGGGTTGTGTATTATTACAGGACGTAGATGGTCAGGATAAAGTAGTATATTTTGCTAGCAAGAAATTATCTCCTGCAGAACAGAATTATTCTCAGTTAGATAAAGAAGCCTTACCTTTGATATATGCTGTAAAAAATCGGAGGTATTTTCTGCTGGGGAGGAAATTTCTTGCTAGAACAGATCATAAACCCCTGCTAGGATTGTTTGGCAGAGGTAAGCAGATTCCAGTTAATGCCAATGCTAGAATTCAAAGATGGGCATTACTCTCTCAGTTTGAGTATGATTTAGAGTTTAAGCCAGACAAGGATAATGTAGTAGCTGATGCATTAAGTAGATTGCCTGTGACATGTCTTTGAGGATATTTCATTCCAGACTATTAGGAAGGCAACTGGTAGAGATCCTAAATTAAGTCTGTTGTTGAAAAATGTCAAATATGGTTGGAATGATAATTTGTTATTGTCAGAGTATGCTGCAGTGAAGGCTGACCTTAGTATTCACCAGGATGTACTCTTGTATAGGAATAGAGTGGTGGTGCCTGGGGAACTGAGATGTGAGATTTTGGAACAGCTGCATGTAGGCCATAATGGCATAAATGCTATGAAAGCAGAAGCTAGAAGTTGGGTTTGGTGGCCAAAAATAGACCAGGATATTGCTGAGGTAACAAAAAATTGTCATATTTGCTTTAAGAATTATCAGAAACCCCAGGCCCCAGTACTTTCTTGGCCATGCACTGGAAAACCCTGGTCTAGACTTCATGTAGATTATGCGGTACCTATGGATAATAAATATTACCTAGTGGTGGTGGATTCATACACCAAATTTCTGGATGTGTGTAATTCCACCACATCATCAGTAACTTGTGAATTACTAAGGAAAACATTTTGTAATTTTGGATTACCAGACATAATTGTCTCAGACAATGCTCCTTATTTTGTTTCTGTGGAAATGGAGGATTTTTTCGGAAAAATGGTATTAAACATGTAACACCTGCCCCCTATAATCCTTCTTCAAATGGTCAAGCAGAGAGAGCAGTGAGATCCTTGAAAGAAGGGTTAAAGCGGTTTACGGAAGGTACTATTTATACAAGGCTTTGTAGATTTTTATATAATCAAAGGAAAACTGTTCATTCTACTACTGGTAAATCTCCTTCTGAATTACTGTTTAATAGACACTTTAAAGTGCACATGGAAGCAGTAAAGACAGATCCCAATAAAGAGAAATCGGTAACTAGCTTGGCCAGTCAGTTGGCTCAGGGAGAGGAATTGTTGTTTAATGAGGGGGATGCAGTATATGCAAGGAATTTTGGAAGTGGAAAGCCCTGGGTGGAAGGGAAAATTAGGGAGGTCGTGGGCCGCAGGAACTTCACTGTGCAAGTGCAGAGTTTTGGGAACATTAATTGGAAAAGGCATGCCGATCAGCTCATGCCAAGGTTCACAGGGAATTTTGAAGACCCTTCAGGTGGGGGTGGGGCAACTAGTGATATCCATCCTTATAATGAAGGGATAGCAGCACCTGCAGGAGACCGGAAGGCAGAGCAAGGGTCAGTAGAGGGTAATGGGGATACAGTTAACCCTATGGACTCTACAAGGAGTAATTCAGAAGAATGTTTTCCAGAAGTAACAGGTCAGGACTCCCAGTTGAGAAAATCAGGAAGAGTCATACGACCGCCTGATAGACTTGACCTGTAGGGATATAGTTTATCTAAAAGGGGAGGAATGTTGGGATTGAGTACTACAGATGTTGGAGGTAGCATGTTTGGAGCAGATGCTTTTATGTTTATGATCTTGTTAATAATATTTCATGTACCTGATAATTGTTTTGTTGTTGTTACTGGCGGAGAATAAAACCATGTGGACGAAGATTGTTTGTCTGACCAAAACCATAACAGTATTAATAAGGTTTTCTTGGCAAACCTTAAGCGCAAGTAATTTGGACCTTGGTCCCAGTGAATTTATAATTATAGAAGTTGCTTGATGACTTCATAGTATTGCTAAATTCAGGAAATGCTAGAAGCATTGATTGCTAGATTCTCTAGCCTAATATTATTAATTACCTAGGGAGTGCTAGATTCTCTAGCCTAATATTATCAATTACCAAGGGAGACTGAGTGTGGTCAATTACTACTTGTCGAGAATAATTCTAGGTCTGCAGTGGATTCAATGGCTTGGTCACTGTGACTTGTACTTGTTTGGGTACAGACCACTGGTTTTCCACTGAGAGCTATGAAACATCTCGGCGAATACTAATTGTACTACATTCAATCTGGGTTTATTACTCAGCTGTGTTTCTCCTTTTAGCTGGCTGCTGGAGAATTCATTTACTGCTGACTAACTTATTATTGTTGGCAGGCCTAGGCTTGTTCACATTCAGAACTTTACCGGTAAGTAAGTAGCCACCTGCAGATTGGAGCATATTCATGCCCAATCGTTTAACATGTCCAGTTATGAACTGGTAATAGTAGTCTGCTCCTACTAGTACATCTACATTGTTAAGGCGGTCAGACGTTAACTTGTTGTCAGCCAAATTAATTTGACGTTCCTGCAGGAAGTGGGCTGTGTACCCCAGACCCTTAATATTTAGGTCAAAAGGTATTTGATCTACAACAATGGCTTGGACAGCCTTGACATGACTACCTAGTCGTACAAGCGGTTGTACTACTGAGTATTCATGGGTTCCTCGATTTATCATGAACCCTGACAGGTTTAATTTTACCTGTCTGATTGGTTGTAAATTGAGTGCCTCTGCCGCTTTTTGAGTAATGAAAGTTCTCTGAGAACCTTGATCAAATAGTCCACGAGTGGTGATCTTGGCTTCTTTGTTCTTTACTTGAAGTTGGGCAGTGGGCAAAGCAGCATCCACTTGAGACGCTGGTGAAATTACGCTGTACACATCTCGCACCTTGCAGCACTGTACTGGTGTAGATTCTCTACCTCCTATTCTAGGATTGACATAATTTGTCCTGACTAATTTGCACAGTGCAGCATGATGCTTGCCCCTTCTACACCTATTGCAGGTGTTCAGTGGGGTGTCACAGCTATCAACATTATGTGATTTGAGACACCTAGTACATTTGTGTAACTGTTTGAGTCGTCTGACTCTTGTGTCTCTATTAGGGTAATTAGTACAGTTGTACGGAGAATGTTTTTGATTGCAAAACAAGCACATTCCCTATCCTACAGCTCGTTTAGGGGTTACCGGTTTAGGTAAAACAGTACCTGCAGGTTGTGATGGTTTTGCTGCTTGCATTTGCTTATTATTTATTCTCTTATGAGTACTTGGTGTACTCTGGGGAGCAATTACTGGGCTCTTGGGAGTGCTCTTTGGACTATTAGATCTCTTAGGATCGCCTGTGGGGCTCTTGGGCCTTACTGATGAATCAGTGTTTGACTTATTGTTATTACATTAATTATTAGTACCCTTATTACCTGGTGACAGTGTCACTTTAGGAGTTCCAGGTAAGGAAACTGATGTGGGCAGTTTCGGTGCATTCAGAAGAGGCATTAAGTGCCTGGTTTGCTGTATTATTACTTATATTGCACAAACCTGTAAATATATTCTGCATTGACAGGACATTACCATTCTGGTATACATATAATTTATTGAGCGTGTCACCAGACAATTTTCTTTGGATGATAATTTTAGTCATCCACTCAGCAGTAGGGTGATCCACCTCTTTACTGAAGGAATTTAACAGTGACTCAAGCTGAAAACTAAAGGCTTGAAAAGAGTCAACTGATTGTTCTGGTGGAGATAAATCTAGTAATTGGTGTACAAGGTTTATAACAGTCTTCTCATTGTTAGCACTTACTTTAGAAGGCTGGTGTGAGCAATTGTGACCATTACTTGTATTGCTTAAGGCTTCTTGCTTAGCCTCAGCTTTAATTACAGCTTCGGCTGCTGCTGCAGCTTTAGCTTTATCATTTTCTGGTTCAGATTCACTGATTATTGCAGCTTCACTAAGAGTTTCATCTGCAGCTTCACTTGTCTCTCTGGGTTCCTGTGAGGAGCTAGCTAATTCAGTAGCCGCATGCATTGAATTTATAGAATCCAGGGAACATTGAGAAGAGCTGTCTGAAAATTGATCAGACTCTGTAAATAAATTATTACGTGAAGTTGTATTAGAGCTGTTACCTAGCAGTAAATCTGTTACCTAGCAGTAAATAGGTACCTGGGTGTTAGTCAGCTGTCACGGGCTGCTTCCTGGGGGTGAGGGCCTGGTCGAGGACCGGGCCGCGAAGACACTAAAGCTCCGAAATCATCTCAAGATAACCTCAAGATAGATGAGATGTTAGAAAATGAAGGTTGAACTTCAGTTGTTGATCCTGTGTAGTGATCAGTATTGATTAGAGGATTCTCCTCATTTTGAGGTAGCTCATGTATTTCATCTGAGCTGGGTGCTTGCTCGGGTGTAGGTCTACTACAAAAATGTTCTATCCACTCAGGAACATTTTGTGTCACAAGCACTTTGTTATATTGATCTAACTTGTCTTGAATTGTATTTTCATAGTTGGCAAGATCAGATTCTATCAGACGCAATTCGTCTGGGTCAGTATTACTGCTAAGGAGTATGTTCCTATAAGACTCGATTATATCCTTCACCTAGATATATTTTTGGCTAGCCACCTTTGTGGAAACGTTTAGCTCGAAATAGTCAACTGAGTTGGTTCCTAAACAGTTGTCACATTTGTCAAGTAGTCTTGATAGGTGATTTTGAAGACCTCTCAGGCCAATACAGGTTCTCCTTAACTGTTCAGGAGTAGCCATTCTGGCTGTAAGTTTGAGCCTTACAGGGCTTATATAGCTACTTGGACAGCTATGGTACTTGCTCCTTTATGTAGAGCAGGTATAATTATTGAGAGCCTGATATTTTCTTGAGGCTGATTGTAATTTACCTCATTTAGAGGTTAGCTACCTACCTAATAATAAGCAACTAAGATTTGAGTGGTACCTTGGTCTCACTACAGGTGTTCCTTAGCTTAGCTCTTCAAAATCAGCCTTGAATGGGTAGTGAACTTACAGTAACACTCAAAGATGTACATAGAAATATATAATAAAATTTAATTACACAATAAATGGTTAATCCCACCCATTCGGGTCAGCACTACATAAATTAATAATGCACCAGCACTGTCTAACAGTACTAGTTAGGTAATAATCCTACCTATTAATGCAGCTAATGGTGTAGACTGAATTTGCACAAATCTTAGCACCGTGTCAGTCTGAAATATCCTACCTCTGTTGGGTTGGCATAATAACTACAATAAATGTGGTGCAATAATGTGCAAATAGTGCTATGTTTTTGGATTTTGTAATTTTATATAATATATACACTGGTAGAAATTATGTGTATAAGAAATTAAATGAACACGAGAATTAATTGTGTTTGACAAGTATTCTACTGCCGTAAATAATATTTAACTCCTGAATGTACTTCTTAATTGTGGAATCTAATGTTATCAGGGTTAGTAATGATTAATTAGTATGGGATCAGCAATTTGTATTAGTATACTGTATCCTAAAATGTCAATGAATCCACTGACTTGAGTGAATCAGTAATTATGGATTGAATTTAGGCTATAATGGACAGTCTGCTGACAGTCGTATATTGAAATATTTGTATAGCCCAAATCGTTAACACATAATCGGTGTTAGTGAGGAATTATTATTGAAGTTATGAGCTGGTGCTCCTGGTGACCTGAAGATTCTTACCTCAGTATGAGGTATAGGTCTAAGTGTTGTGGGTAATTGACTGTGTCCCACGAGTGCTACCTTATACATGAGGTATAAGCAGCAAATAAATTGGTGTGAATTAGGCTAACCTATGTGGCACACTGCCGGTAGACACAATTAATAAATGTGGTTAGTCTAAACTACTTCACACGGTGATTAGTTATTACTAATTAGTATACATCTGGTTTGAAGGACCAAAATGTGGGATATCTGGGGCTTGACTCAATTATTCAATTATTTACTTATTTAATTTAATAATGAAGGACCACCCACTTTTGAGAAAAGTGGGAAACTAATAAAAGTCATCATTAGAAAACACACTGAAGAACCAGTGTCTATGGATAAGTATTAGTAAAAATAATTACTTAAATAAAGAATGGACTGTATGATTAATTAACTAAAGTCAGAGCCTCAAACACCTACATTGGGGGGGTATTGCTAGAACTTCATATACCTCTAGGAACTAGTGTGGTTCGTCACCTGTTCATTGTTGAGTAAATAATACTATGATCTATAATGCTATAGAGTCAAATATGTGAACTCAAATTATGAATATTAATAATTATTAAATTATGGAGCAATCATCTAAGTAAACACATAAATTTCCAATAATCAGATATGGTAAGAATATTCAATATGATAATCTTGCCAATTTGTATAATGAAAAAATGGAAGAATTAAATGTGTACAAAAAGTCTTAGCTTTAAGACGATTTCTATGACATTGTTCGTGATTCGTCCTCGTGATCTCAGGATCTCCACATAGAAGAAATTAGAGATGAATAACACGAATGCTGTTAACGACTTGTTGACTCCTCACATACGAGCTGTAATTTAAAGAGTATTAAGTAGCATTGGACTAGGCTACTTTTAATCTCAATATTCATGAAAATATAAAATAAACATTAATGCGGTACTAACGTTGGATATGGGGTCGTCTCACTATATAACGACAGACTACTCACAAATATACAATCTTAAATGATGCATCAAGAAAGAAACTATACTTAACATGAGCGTAGCATCTACTGAAGTCTACCGATATTGCGTCTGCCAGTCCCAAACCTTCACGGCGTTGTACACGTGTTTGTGGGTTTTGGCTTAATTCTAGACGCGTTATTGATTGGCCGAGCACTATGGAGCATGTGGAAGAATAATTATTCAGTATCAGTTGGGTATCAGTGTAATTCTTGCTGATAACTCCCAAACGCCACGTGTCTCGCCACTCTTGACGCCAAGACCTTCCGCTGTTCAAGCACGCTCGCTACACAATGGCGTCTCCGCCTTCCCCTACCCGCGTCTCGCATTCTCCACACAAATTATTAATCACGAATAATACTTTACGTGCAATTGTGGCTGAAACATTTTAATGAGGACTGGGTTGTAATTATAGGGATTTAAATATTATTGCATTCTCGTCTTATGTTGTTAAACGGGAAATGGAGAAGAATTTATTCTCCTCCATGACATTCGCGCATGACAGAAAAAACTATTACTTGATAACAATTGTAACTAATAACTCTCGGTTTGAGATTATTGGGAGTTATATCATCCGTGAGTAATTATTACACGGAATACTGATGATTTTAGAGAACCACATTCAATTCTCTAACACATTGGTAATAAATGTGTTTAACTAGACATTATCTGACGCAATGTTTGCTGCTCTATTTCGTGAGAATTTCTAGCATTAATACGCAGATGCAATGGTTAGTTTATATTGACACTACTGTTAGTAAATTTAGTGACTACTGTAGTTAGTATATAATAATAATGATTTATTATAATACAATAGTAGTCTATTAGTGTTGGAAATTTCCAACAGTACTCACCTAGTTGTGCTTGCGGGTGAAGTGTCCAGTGATCTACCATTTGAACCGACACCGATGAATAACCTTTTACGGCAATAAGTGTCATAAAAATTAGTCAGAGAAGCCACCTGATAGAAAATTTATAGATGTTTACAGGCGAAAAATTCACTGCTGTGTGTGGGAAGATCTTCATTAGCAAAGCCCATCAGACTCTACATTGGAGAATACACATGGGTAAAAACTCTCATACAATGAGATGTATGTAGAAAAAATCAGTAAAAGATGCAACTTAACCCAACATTTGAAAACACAAAACCGTTTACATGTGATAAGTGTGAAAAAAAAATTCAGAAGTAAAAGCGATCTGACCTGACATTTGAAGACACATACAGGCGAAAAACCTTTTTGCGTGTAATGAGTGTGAAAAAAAGTTTAGTCTGAAAGGCAGTCTGGTCGACCATATGAGAATACATTCAGACGAAAAATCTTTTAAGTGCAATGTGTGTGATAAAAAATTCAGCCAGAAAAGCTGTCTAATCCGACATTTGAAGACACATACAAGCCAAAAACCTTTTACGTGCAATGAGTGCAGAAAAAATTCAGGCACAGAGACAACCTGACCATAAATTTGAGAATGCACATGAGGGAAAACCCTTTTACATGTCCCACATTTGAGAACACATACCAGCAAAATATCTTTTAAGTGTGGTGTGTGTAAGAAAAATTTCAAGTACAGACGTAACCTGATGAAACATTTAAGAACCCATACAAGTGAAAACCCTTTTAATTGTAAGAAGTGTGTGAGAAAATTTTGTCACAGAAACCACCTGACCCAACATTTTAGAACACGCTCAACCGAAAGTCTTATATGCGTGATGTTGTGTGTTTGGAAAAATTCAGTCAGAGAATCAACCTGACAGGACATACGAAGATGCACACCAACGAAAAAACACTTTCTTATGATGAACACTCTTTGGCTCATTGATATTAAATTAAATAGGAATCAATTGATGACCAAGAACACCCTCAATAAAATAACAGAAGGCTTAAAATGCAGTTAAATGGTCATAAGTCAAAAGGCAAAAAACACCACACACAAGAAAAACGGGGGAGGATTATGGAAAGTAGCACAAGTTTTCAGCAACTATTGCCGCATATAAGGAGTTCATTACTGGACAACACAAGCAATTACTTCAACCCTCCTTCATGACCAGAAACCCAGTAACATCTGAGGGGAGGGTCACTCCATCACATTCCTCTGCATAGAAAATACCCCGAATCCTCCCTGCCTCCACTCAAATGCTCAGCCAACCCTGCCTCCACCCTTCACCCTATACCCACCCGGCTACCCCCACTCCTACCATATGGCCCTCCCCCATTTATCTCCCCTGTCCCCCCTACCCCTTCATCCCATACCCTCCCGGTCCGCCCCATCACTTGATCCCCCCCATCCCTCACCACAGAATCCTCTGAGACCCTATTAACCACCTCACAAATCCTCACACATGGAACAGCTTCCCTCATTAGCAGAACGATCACAAAGAAGGGGGACATGAGAAGGAACAGAAGAAAGTGAGTCTCAAGGTAATGCACACTAATATAGATGGGATTACAAACAAAACAAGTGAACCTGGAGAATGGGGTACTAGAAGAAAACTCAGACATAATAGCACTCACTGAAACAAAGCTAACAAAAACAATAACAAATGCAGTGTTTCCACAGGACTACTGTATTGCGAGGAAAGAGAGAGAGAAGGAAGAGGAGGCGGTGCTGTACCTTTGCTGGTAAGAAAAGGCTGGAGTTTTGAGGAGATGGATATTCAGGGCTGTGAAGGTTTCAGTGACTACATAACAGGTACCATAGGAATTGGAGTACAAAATTTTATAGTCATAGTCATATATAACCCACCACCAAATGACAGAAGACCCAGAAAGGAATATGATAGAAACACCATGGCCACCATAACATAATAGAGAGAGCAGCTTCTGTTTCTAGCAGGAATGGATCTGGACTACTTATCATGGGAGACTTCAACCACAGGAAGATAGATTGGGAGAACAGAGACCCACATGGAGGACCAGACACATGACAACAAGAAACTTTTTAAGCCAACACATCAAGGGACCGACAAAAATGAGAGGGGGAAGATAAACCAGCCATGCTTGATCTGATATTTATCCTTGTATGAGTGTGATATAAGCGAAGATAAGTTGGAAGCACCCTTGGGAATCAGTGATCACAGAGTATTGATCTTTGAGTACCTGGTAGAGCTAGGATTTATCTCCCTCCAAAAAGAACTAGGAAACAAAATGCTGGCGTACTAAAAGGGGATTTATGAATATACAAGAAGTTTCCTAAGGGTACCATGGGGCACAAAACTCAGAGCTAAGTCTGTACACGACATGATGGACTATGTCACCCAAAAGTGTCAGGAGGCAATAAACAGGTTTATCCCGGTCCAAATAGAACATTCCGAAAGCAAAGGAAGAATCCAAGGCTTAATAGGGCATGTATGGAAGCAAAGGGACTGAACCAAAGGGCGTGGAGGAAATTCCGAAATAACTGAACACCAGAAACCAGAGAGAGATACCAGAGAAGTAGGAATGAGTATGTTTGTTACGAACCTGGATCCAGCGTCCGAGCACGGAGCAGTGACGACCGCGCCATCTGTGGGTCGGCTCCCGAAACCCCCTCCAAACGGACGACGACACCTGGTGAGGACGACGAGTACTGGCCACAAGGGCCGGTTTCCAGTCCTGTGCAGCTCACAACACAGCCGCTGCTGACCTCTGGTGAGGTGAAGCTCAGACAACTGCGCCATCTATGGAGTGGATAGGTGGGCGTTTGTGTCTGAGCCTGTAAGTGAGGTGTTTTAGTGTCCCTGCTATTGATGACGTGTCTGCTTACAGAGTCGACCTGGGACTGCTGTAATGGAAGTTGAGTCAGTCTACCCAAGGCAGCCGTCCCCATACCTTGTGCTTTGCTGTAGCAGCTGTGAGTCGCCTCCCGGAAGAACACTGTGGTGTTACCCTGCCAGTGGAGTGGCAGTAGAAGGATTACCCGGGACCGACTGCTGGAGACGATTATCCACTGGGGTATTGAGGACAGGAGAGTGATTTGTGGTATCACACGAGGCTCCTGACTAGGGCGCTACCCTAGTATCGTTCGTGGAGTGGCCTGACCAGCGTGGCTGATCCAGAACCTGCCAGCAGACCTGCTGGACTTGTGGTTGACGGCCTCCACGACGGTGCCCCCAGTGGACCTGTGTTTTGGCTGACCTGTGGCCAGGGTAGACTCAGCTTGGTCGAAGGATCATCAAGAGACCACGAAAGCACCGAGGACTCAGCACCGAGAAGTTGGATCCAGAGTCTTCAGGAGAAGACGATTGTGTATTTCCCCTGTACAGTGTTAATACCCCTCCCCCTGTGCACTCTTTTATATATTATTTATTGGTGATGGTAATTATAATCTTAAGTTCTTAACTTTATTTCCCTTCCCCTTTAAGTTACTTGTGTCACGGATCGCATCCCTTGAAAGCCACTACTGGCTTGGGGCCGGATACAACTTACTCTAATAACATCAGAGAACGAACCCAGTTGCGACCCGAGAGGACCGTAACATAATTGGCATCCCCAGCGGGATCCGTCCCCTTGTTAAGTATGTTTGACAGGGGTGGTGAAGTGGCGTAATCCCTGTATATAATTCCCCCTGTGTGTGACGATTGTGACGTTATACGTCCTGTGCGGTGCTCAAGAGTGACTAAGTGCGATATTGTGCAGTCCGGTGCTCGCTGTGATTAAGCGGTTAAGTGCAATATTGTGTAGTGCGGTGCTCGTCGTGATTCAGTGCAATATTGTAGAGCGAAGTGTTCGCTGTGATTCAGTGCAATATTGGGTAGTGCGGGGCCCGAAGTAATTACGTGCAATATTGGCAAGTGAAGCGCCAGGTGCGATAAAGTGCAATACTGACGTAGAACAGTGCTCGGTGCGTTAAGTGTTAACGTGTAAGCGGTGTGTTAAGTGCTAAGTGTTCCATCTGTGACAATGGCAGAAAAAGCTACCATCGATGATCTGGACGATGTTCAGGCTTTTCTGAACAGAGAGGACTGTCTTGCCAGATTAAAATATCTGAGCAAACCAGAGCTTGTACTAGTGAGCGCCTACCTGGAGATCAAGATCCGTGCCAGTGATTCCCGTGTGGAGATCTTGTCCAAGGTTCACTGGCACTTGAAGGCAGAGGAGAAACAGGAAGGCGAGCCTCCTAGTATAAAGGAAGGTGAGGAAATAGCTTCCACAGAAAAGGAAGATAAGGGCAGTGACATTGACAGTGATGCAGGTGAGCTTAATATTAGCTTCCTTACAGTGAAAATGCGTGCCCTAGAAATAAATCGTGAAATAGAATGGAAGAAATTAGAAATGGAACGAGAGAGACAAGATAAAGAATTAGAGATGAGACGTTTAGAATTAGAAGAAAGGAAAGCAGAAAGAAAAAGAGACGAGAAACGAGAAAGAGAAGACCGAGAAAGAGAAGAGAAACGAGAAAGAGAAGACCGAGAAAGAGAAGAGAAACGAGAAAGAGAAGAAAGAGAAAGAGAAGAGAAACGAGAGAGAGAAGAACGAGAAAGAGAAAGAGAAGAACGAGAAAGAGAAGAGAAACGAGAGCGAGAAGAACGAGACAGGCAAGAACGACGAGACAGAGAGGAAAGAGAGAGACAACATGAACTAGAAGTATTGCGATTGGGCGGTGGTCGAAGGCAAACAACGGACACCAGTAGTTTCGATCCGGTAAGGAACATAAAAATGGTCCCAAAATTCAACGAGAGGGAAGTTTCGAAGTTCTTCGCAGCCTTCGAGAAAGTTGCTGCCTCTTTGGAGTGGCCAAGGGAGAATTGGGCCATCATGATACAGTCAGTCTTGACTGGGAAGGCCCAAATCGCCTACTCCACGTTATCCCTTGACGACTCCGGCGATTACGACAAGGTGAAGAAGGTTGTGCTCATGGCGTACCAATTGGTACCTGAGGCTTACAGGCAGAAGTTTAGAAACCTGAAGAAGACCTCAGAGCACACTTTCACCGAATTCGCCACTATCAAGGAGCGACTTTTCCAGGAATGGTGTGCCTCTCGGAAGGTGGAGACCAAAGAAGACCTCGAGCAGCTTATACTGCTAGAGGACTTCAAGGATTGTTTGTCTGGAGACCTGAAGACGTACTTAGAGGAACAGCAGGTAGAGACCTTGAGTGCGGCAGCCACCATGGCTGAGGAATACATCCTGACGCATAGGCCTTCTGCTAAGTACGTCCCAAGGCATTACCAACGCCGGTTTGATAAACCTCATGAAGAAGAAGAGACCCCCGTCCCACGAAGCGCTAAGAAGACGCCCCCAAGTAGCCCTCGAAGGACTAGTCCTAGCAGTCCGAAACACCGGAGTCCGAGGAGGAATGTGGTGTGCTGGACTTGTGGGCAGAAAGGGCATGTAGCTGCTATGTGCCGAGGCAGAAGAGGTGGCAGCGCACGTAGGGAGGTGATGATGATGAGCTGTGTAATACCACCAGCAGGAAGCCAATCAACGACGACGCAGGAAGGATCAAGTTTGTTCGCCCCTCACACTTCAAGCGGGTACGTAACGAGCGATCATACTGGAAGATCAGTTGTAGTGCTCAGAGATAGTGGAGCAGCCCAGTCCCTGATCGTGAGAAGCTTGTTACCCAAAGGAGTGAGTGTGGTTGGGAGACAAGAGGTTGTCCTGATTGGGTTTCCAAGGACGCAGTACATCGCTCCCTTAGTGCCAGTACATCTCGACTCGCCTTATTTCAGCGGCACATGTGCATTGGCAGTAGTCGATACCCTCCCTGTGGCTGGGATTGACGTGATACTAGCCAACGACTTGGTGACCGATTGGAGCACCAATCATCCCAAGGTCACGGACGAGTCAGCCAGAACAGCAAGGTCTGAGGTAACGGCAGGCAGTGGTAATGTCCAGGTAAACACAGACCCGGATTTAGGTATGTTTAATCCTTCCTCTCGCCTACAGATTGACAGTATTCTAGCAGTGTCTCCTGATTTTCCTCTCGATAAGGAACATGAGGTTACGATGGCAGAAGTACCTGAGCAAGAAGAGAGGCCTTGTGTGCAGGCACCCACGGATACCAACGAGTCTGGAGCGAAGGCGGAGGTGTACTTGCGGTATGGCATTGTACAGCGTTCATTGAACCGGCCAGAGATTCCCCAGACGTCAGAGGTATGTGAGGTGTGTTCGAAAGGTCTAGTGCCCTCTGTGGTCCAAACCAGGCTAGTGGGTATAGCCGGTTATGGACATGACAGGCTCGGGAAGCTTATCCCTCAATTGGCCCCATGTTTCTTAGCGATATTTTGTTTGATTCTCGTGTGTGTCCTCAGTAAGGATCAGTGGACGACCCGAAGGATGATGGCTCCCTTGAACATCGTGAAGAGATCCCAGGGATTAGAGACGTGCACTATGAGTGTTGCAGTCGAAGAAGGGACCTGGAAGGTGATGGTTGATACAGGAGGTACGAGATATGATAATGTGAGTGACTGTTTCCGACAGGTTGACACCCCTCGCGTGACTGCTGAGTCTCAATGCAGCGTTATGTGGAACGTTGGTCGACCTGACGGTGGCAGAGCGAATGCCATCTGCGACGTACGAACAGCCCCGTTATGACTAGCTGTGGACCTAGTAGAGTATGCTGTAAGTACTGACTTGCCCACTGTCGCTGTCACTCTGAATTATCAGACCCCTGTATTCCAGGTTCCTGTCTCCCTGAAGTACTACCGGACCGCCACTAGAAATGCCGTCTGTGACCAGCCATCATCGGTGCCACGACACAGGGAAGTGTCGAGCCACCCCAGATCATGTCGATACCGATCCTTACGCGAGAGATGTGAGATGATGCCCCTGCTTGACATCGCAGAGGAGGTGTGGAAAATTACGTCAGGCAGGTCATCGCCTGCCATTTTCAAGTTCCCTTTGTGCCAGGGTTTCTCCTTGGTACAGTTCTGTGGACGAGACAGCCTCGCCGTTCCAGTGTACAGTATAAGTGAGTCCATTTGGAGTTGTGTCGCCGTACTAATTTGGTTTGTGTTTCTCTTTATAGAACCCCAAACCAAATTCTTTTTGGTGGGGAGGTGTTACGAACCCGGATCCAGCGTCCGAGCACGGAGCAGTGACGACCGCGCCATCTGTGGGTCGGCTCCCGAAACCCCCTCCAAACGGACGACGACACCTGGTGAGGACGACGAGTACTGGCCACAAGGGCCGGTTTCCAGTCCTGTGCAGCTCACAACACAGCCGCTGCTGACCTCTGGTGAGGTGAAGCTCAGACAACTGCGCCATCTATGGAGTGGATAGGTGGGCGTTTGTGTCTGAGCCTGTAAGTGAGGTGTTTTAGTGTCCCTGTTATTGATGACGTGTCTGCTTACAGAGTCGACCTGGGAATGCTGTGATGGAAATTGAGTCAGTCTACCCAAGGCAGCCGTCCCCATACCTTGTGCTTTGCTGTAGCAGCTGTGAGTCGCCTCCCGGAAGAACACTGTGGTGTTACCCCTGCCAGTGGAGTGGCAGTAGAAGGATTACCCGGGACCGACTGCTGGAGACGATTATCCACTGGGGTATTGAGGACAGGAGAGTGATTTGTGGTATCACACGAGGCTCCTGACTAGGGCGCTACCCTAGTATCGTTCGTGGAGTGGCCTGACCAGCGTGGCTGATCCAGAACCTGCCAGCAGACCTGCTGGACTTGTGGTTGACGGCCTCCACGGCGGTGCCCCCAGTGGACCTGTGTTTTATCTGACCTGTGGCCAGGGTAGACTCAGCTTGGTCGAAGGATTCATCAAGAGACCACGAAAGCACCGAGGACTCAGCTCCGAGAAGTTGGATCCAGAGTCTTCAGGAGAAGACGATTGTGTATTTCCCCTGTACAGTGTTAATACCCCTCCCCCTGTGCACTCTTTTATATATTATTTATTGGTGATGGTAATTATAATCTTAAGTTCTTAACTTTATTTCCCTTCCCCTTTAAGTAACTTGCATCACGGATCGCATCCCTTGAAAGCCACTACTGGCTTGGGGCCGGATACAACTTACTCTAATAACATCAGAGTACGAACCCAGTTGCGACCCGAGAGGGATGTAACAATGTTAATGTGAGAAGAGAAGATAAAAATTTTGAAAATGATATAGCAAACAAAGCCAAGACCAAACCAAAGCTTCTCCACTGTGACATCAGGATGAAAACCACAGTGAAAGAACTGGCGATGAAACCTGAGAATGAGTGAGAACAGGTATACAGAGAATGACAAAGAGGTGTGTGAAAAACTCAACAAGAGGTTCCAGGAGGCCTTCACAACGGAATGAAGTGAGATCACTGGGCTAGGAGAGGTGGCAGTAAACCAGGCGGTCTTGGAAGGGTTCGAAATTACAAGAGATGAGGTCAAGAGACACTTGTTGGGTTTGGATGTGAGAAAGGCTGTTGGTTCAGACGGAATCTCATCATGGGTATTGAAAGAGTGTGCAGATGCATTTTGATTGCCACTCTCCATAGAATATAGTAGGTCACTGGAGACGGGAGACCTACCAGAAATATGGAATACGACTAATGTAGTCCCAATATACAAAACGGGTGATAGACAAGAGGCACTGAGCTACAAGCCAGTATCCTTAACTTGTATACCATGCAAGGTGATGGAGAAGATCGTGAGAAAAAACTAGTAACACTTCTGGAGAGAAGAGACTTCGTGACAAATCGGCAACATGGGTTTCGGGAGGGGTAAATCTTGCCGTACTGGCATCAGGGGTTATCTTGAGATGATTTTTTGGATTAGCGTTTCGGCGGCCCGGTCTTCGAACAGGCCTCCGTTTTGTTACACATCCCCCAGGATGCAGCCATGCAGTAACAGCTGTCTAACTCCCAGGTACCTATTAACTGCTAGGTAAAAGGGGCTTCAGGGTGAAAGAAACTTTTCGTACATTTGATCTCCGCCTCCACCTGGGATCGAACCCGGAACTTCAGGACTACGAATCTGAAGCGCTGTCCACTCAGCTGTCAGGCGTCATGGAGCATTACTTAAAATATTAAAAGTTGTTCCATGTCAAACAAACTTTGGGAAATAGTTGTATATGAAAAAGGCTGCAAATATGTCAAGTTTCAGTATCGCAGCCTTATTAGAAAGGGAGGAAAAAACTATAAATAATTTTAACGAACTTTACTCATTTTTCAAAAATACTCTAAAACCACAAGTTTCAAATGAAATAATTTCTATGACACTCATCCATCATATTAGCATATAATAAAGGATTTTCCCAACCTGATTATCAAAAACCATGTTTAGTTTTTCTGATACAAAGAGTCAAAATTCCCAACAAAATAATGTAAATATATCATGTTTATAACTATTTATAACATCAATATATGAACTTAAGAAAAAAAACATAAAATCTACATGCAACATGTAAGGTTCGTGTAAATTGAATTCAAAATAAATGAGTAGAGTCACTTTTATGTAACTTGAAAAATAATGAGGTCAAAGGTGCTGCAACCTGTGGCTGAGGTTGACATCAACCAATTTCCTCCAAAATTGGCATCCTTACAGATAGGCTAACGTGCAGTCAGGTGTATACGTTTCATTCTTGGCAGAAAAAAAAAATGAAAAAATCTAATTCATATTATTACTCATTTTTTTTTATAAAAATAATCATTATATTATTTATTAAATGCTATTGTGATAGCCGAGAGTTATAGACATGATTTCAGTTGACATTTGTGTTTTATGCTAATTTTTTAATATTTTGAAAAATTGTTGACACAATATTAAATATTTTTTTCTTCCTTCCTGTTTATGCTACGATGCTGAGACCCGGACCAGTTGAAGCGCTTTTTATATACAGCTAGTCAAAGACGTTTGATTGAGATCGAACCAGTTTTCATTTAATGCTTTTTTTTGCACATTTTAAAGTTATGTCTCCTTAATAATTCTACAACCAGGGAAGAAAGGGAAGGTTGGGCGGACTGCATTTTTTTGGACTGTCGGAAAGCCTTTGACACAGTACCCCATAAAAGGCTGGTACATATACTGGCTAGACAGGCAAGAGTATCAGGCTGTGGATAAGGGAGTTCCTAAGCAATAGGAAGCAGAGAGTTTCAGTGAGAAATGAGACCTCAGACTTGTGTGAAGTCACCAGTGGAGTCCCACACTCGTTACTCCACTGTACTCGGACCTAACCTGTTTCTGATATATACCTAAATGATCTCCCGGAGGGTATAGACTCATTCCTCTCAATGTTTGCTAACGATGCCAAAATTTTGAGAAGGATTAAGACAAAGGATTACTGCTTGAGGATTCAAGAAGACATGGACAAACTGAAGGAATGGTCGAACAAATGGTTGTTGGAGTTTAACCCAAGCAAATGTAATGTAATGATATTAAGTGTAGGGACCAAGATGCCAGATACAAGATATCACTTGGGAGATGATATGCTTTAATAGTCAGAGAGAGAGAGAGAAAGACTTGGGGGGGGGAGTAATATCACACCAGACCTGTCCCCTGAAACCCATATCAAGGGGATAACATCAGCGGCATATGCCAGGTTGGTTAACATAAAAACGGCCTTTAGAATCAGCCTTTAGAATAAAAAAGGCCTTTAGCTCCAGCATGGAGTCCATATCTATTCAAGCGAAATACAAAAATGGAAAAGGTTCAAAGGTTTGCCACCAGACTAGTATCCGAACTGAGAGCTATGAGCAACGAGGAGAGACTATGGGAATTAAACCTCATGTCGCTAGAAGGTAGATGAGCTAGGGGGGGACATGATCACCACATACAATATTCTCAAAGGAATTGATAGGGTAGATAAAGACTATTTAATACAAGGGGCACACGCACTAGGGGACACAGGTGAAAACTAAGTGCTCAAATGAGCCACAGAGATATTAGAAAAAACTTTTTTAGTGTCAGAGTGGTTGACAAATGGAATGCATTAGGAAGTGATGTGGTGGAGTCAGAGTCCATACACAGTTCAAGTGTAGATATGATAAAGAACAATAGGCTCAGGAACCTGTACACCAGTTAATTGACAGTTGAGAGGCGGGACCAAAGAGCCAAAGCTCAACCCTTGCAAGTACAACTAGGTGAGTACAGCTAGGTGAACTAGGTGAGTGGATGTGGATGCGAAACACACACATGGCACAGTGGATAGCCGTCCTCATGGCACAGTGGATAGCCGTCTTCATGACGCAGTGGATAGCTGTCCTCATGGCACAGTGGATAGCCGTCCTCATGACGCAGTGGATAGCCGTCCTCATGACGCAGTGGATAGCCGTCCTCATGGCACAGTGGATAGCCGTCCTCATGACGCAGTGGATAGCCGTCCTCATGGCACAGTGGATAGCTGTCCTCATGGCACAGTGGATAGCTGTCCTCATGGCACAGTGGATAGCTGTCCTCATGGCACAGTGGATAGCTGTCCTCATGGCACAGTGGATAGCTGTCCTCATGGCACAGTGGATAGCTGTCCTCATGGCACAGTGGATAGCTGTCCTCATGACACAGTGGATAGCTGTCCTCATGGCACAGTGGATAGCCGTCCTCATGGCACAGTGGATAGCTGTCCTCATGGCACAGTGGATAGCCGTCCTCATGGCACAGTGGATAGCTGTCCTCATGGCACAGTGGATAGCCGTCCCCATGGCACAGTGGATAGCCGTCCTCATGGCACAGTGGATAGCCGTCCTCATGGCGCAGTGGATAGCCGTCCTCATGGCACAGTGGATAGCTGTCCTCATGGCACAGTGGATAGCTGTCCTCATGGCACAGTGGATAGCTGTCCTCATGGCACAGTGTATAGCTGTCCTCATGGCACAGTGGATAGCCGTCCTCATGGCACAGTGGATAGCTGTCCTCATGGCACAGTGG
The DNA here is from genome assembly GCF_040958095.1 of Procambarus clarkii. Lineage (NCBI taxonomy): Eukaryota > Metazoa > Arthropoda > Malacostraca > Decapoda > Cambaridae > Procambarus > Procambarus clarkii. The sequence continues at coordinate 14,824,902 of NC_091150.1, forward strand.
ATAGCCGTCCTCATGGCACAGTGGATAGCTGTCCTCATGGCACAGTGGATAGCCGTCCTCATGGCACAGTGGATAGCCGTCCTCATGGCACAGTAGATAGCTGTCATCATGGCACAGTGGATAGCCGTCCTCATGGCACAGTGGATAGCCGTCCTCATGGCACAGTAGATAGCTGTCATCATGGCACAGTGGATAGCCGTCCTCATGGCACAGTGGATAGCCGTCCTCATGGCACAGTAGATAGCTGTCATCATGGCACAGTGGATAGCTGTCCTCATGGCACAGTAGATAGCTGTCATCATGGCACAGTGGACAGCGCGCTGGACTTCTAATCCAGAGGTCGCGGGTTCGAATCCCACTGGGGATAGTTGTTTAGCTGGACGTCGCTTTCACTCTGTAAATGACTCGGAAAAAGTTTATTAATAGGAATACTTCTAGTGAGCATTTATGAAATGATTAAATTTACGCGCCTTGATCGTGGACTCAATTCCTGCTACTGGACGGAACCGCTTAGGCTACATTTCTTTTTGGTGCCTCACGGCTGAGTGAACAGCGCTCTGGGGTCGTGGTTCTAAGGGCCCGGGTTCGATCCTCTGCAGAGGCAGGAACAAATGGGTTGAGTTTCTTTCACTCAGATGCTCCCTGTTGACCTAGCAGTAAATAGGTACCTGAGAGTTGGGCAGCTGCTACGGGCTGCTTCCTGAGGATGTGTACGTGTGTTAGAGAGAATGATATGTAGTATCCATAATAGTGAAAATATAAACTGGTTAGAAAGGTGGGATCCAAGAGCTAATAGCTCGCTTCTGCAGACATTTATTTTTTTTTTTTTTTTTTTTTTTTTGAGATATATACAAGAGTTGTTACATTCTTGTACAGCCACTAGTACGCGTAGCGTTTCGGGCAAGTCCTTAATCCTATGGTCCCTGGAATACGATCCCCTGCCGCGAAGAATCGTTTTTTCATCCAAGTACACATTTTACTGTTGCGTTAAACAGAGGCTACAGTTAAGGAATTGCGCCCAGTAAATCCTCCCCGGCCAGGATACGAACCCATGACATAGCGCTCGCGGAACGCCAGGCGAGTGTCTTACCACTACACCACGGAGACTGCAAAATATAGTAAATACACACACACACACATATACACATACACATAAAACACATACACATAAGAACACATACACATAAGAACATATACACACAAGAACACATACACATAAGAACACATACACATAAGAACATATACACACAAGAACACATACACATTATGTTGCCAGGTTGGCCAACATAAGAACGGCATTCAGAAACTTGTGTAAGGAATCATTCAGAACTTTGTATACCACATATGTCAGGCCAATCCTGGAGTATGCAGCCCCAGCATGGAGTCCATATCTAGTCACGGATAAGACCAAACTGGAAAAGGTTCAAAGGTTTGCCACTTGATTAGTACCCGAGCTGAGAGGTATGAACTACGAGGAGAGACTACGGGAATTAAACCTCACTTCGCTGGAAGACAGAAGAGTTAGGGGGAACATGATCACCACATTCAAGATTCTCAAGGGAATTGATAGGGTAGATAAAGACAGGCTATTTAACACAAGGAGCCCAAGCACTAGGGGACATAGGTGGAAAATGAGTGCCCAAATGAGCCACAGAGATATTAGAAAGAACTTTTTTAATGTCAGAGTGGTTGACAAGTGGAATGCATTAGGAAGTGATGTGGTGGAGGCTGACTCCATACACAGTTTCAAGTGTAGATATGATAGAGCCCAATAGGCTCAGGAACCTGTACACCAGTTGATTGACGGTTGAGAGGCGGGACCAAAGAGCCAGAGCTCAACCCCCGCAGGCACAATTAGGTGAGTACACACACACACACACACACACACACACACACACACACACGTATGTAGTGTGTAGTGTATTTTATATGTAGTGATATGATCACTACATACAAAATAGTAACAGGAATTGATAAAATCGATAGGGAAGATTTCCTGAGACCTAGAACTTTAAGGACAAGAGGTCATAGATTTAAACTAGCTAAACACAGATGCCGAAGAAATATAAAAAAATTCACTTTCGCAAACAGAGTGGTAGACGTTTGGAACAAGTTAGGGGAGAAGGGGGTGGAGGCCAAGACCCTGAGTAGTTTCAAAGCGTTATATGACAATGAGTGCTGGGAAGACGGGACACCACGAGCGTAGCTCTCATCCTGTAACTACACTTAGGTAATTACACACACACACACAGCCCAATGATAGAGCCCAATAGGCTCAGGAATCTGTACATCTGTTGATTGACAGTTGAGAGGCGGTACCAAAGAGCCAGAGCCCAATCCCCGCAAGCACAATTAGGTTATCTTGAGGTTATCTTGAGATGATTTTGGGGCTTTAGTGTCCCTGTGAACGCAGGACCACAGGATCACAAGTCCAGCGTGCTGTCTGCTCGGCCGACCGGCTCCAAGTACAGGTGAGTACAATTAGGTGAGTACACACACACGCACCCCCCCCCCGCACACACACACACACACACACACACACACACACACACACACACACACACACACACACACACACACACACACACACACACACACGCATTGGACCATACAACTGTAACAGGAAACGACCTGTCCTGGTACATTTCACTAACGAAGAGGCAGTGGATTACATACTGCATCACAAACACCTACTCAGAGGTAGCGAAAATTACTACAACGTATTTATTGACAAATTCATGACGAAGGAGGAACAGATTGCCCACAGAGCAAGCAAACAACAATACGACTCTTCCCATTTGAGCGCAGCTACACACCCCAGTGCTAATCCACCCCATGCTAACCAGCTCACACGTGCTTCTCAGGTCACCCCTTACCCAAATCAGCCGCCCCTGCTTATCTCCCCAGCACATCCCTTGACCCCTCTGACCCCACTGGAGTCAAATTCATCCCACATTCCAAGGACCCCCTCATCACCTCAACCCCCAAAACCCGTCCAGCCCTCATCCCCTCAACCCCCAAAACCCACCCAGCTCTCATCCCCTCAACCCCCAAAACCCATCCAGACCTCATCCCATCAACCCCAAGAACCCACCCAGACCTCATCCCCTCAACACCCAAAGCCTACCCAGCCCTCATCCCTCCTCATCCCCTCTCCTTCCATGTGACCCCCCACCCTTGCGAGGGAGGTGGGAGGTCCCCCCCACCCCCTCTATCCTTCCCCCTCCCAACCTCTCAACCTCTATCTGTCTCCCAACCTTACGCTATCTCCCAACCCCTGTATGCCCTCCCTAATCTTCAGACCCAGTATGCCCTTCCTACTCCAGACCTACCTACCCAGGCCCTACCCCAGACCCTCCTACCTACCTTCCTAGAAGCCCAGCCCCCAGTAGCCCCCCAAGCACCCCTCCTGAACTCTTTCACCCCCATACACCCCCCGGACCCCCCCAGACACCCCCCGGATCCCCCCGGACATCCCCCGGACCCTCCCCGCCCCCAGTCATCCCCCAGACACCCCCCAGATCCCCCAGATCCCCTCTGCCCCCAGTCACCCTCCAGACATCCCCCAGATCCCCCCAGACCCCCAGAGAAAGGGAGAACTCTGGTACAAGAGTTTCCATGAAGAATCTCAAGGTTTGGTACACCAATGCTGATGGGGTATCTAATAAAGCAGAAGAGATAAAAGAAAGAGTGAGTGAAGCAGATCCTGACATAGTTGCAATTGTGGAAACTAAAATTAATGACATGATCTCAGATGCAATCTTTCCTGAAGGGTACCAGGTGATACGAAAAGAGAGGACACAGAGACAGGGAGGGGGAGTAGCACTCCTAATAAAGCGGAAATGGAAGTTTGAAGACCTGGGAAATCGAGTTACCAATGAGTGCACAAGCTTCATACATGGAACTCTGACAGTAGATGGGCGGAAGATTGTGATCTTGGTAATCTACAATCCCCCACCAAACAGTAGAAGACCCAGGCAGGAGTATGATGACAACAACAAAGCATGTATAGATGAACTGCAGAAGGCAGCAACACTAGCCCACAGAATGAGAGCGAAGCTGCTGATCATGAGGGACCTAAATCATGGACAGATAAATTGGGAATCAAGGAATCCCCATGGAGGGGACGAAACGTGGGGAGCAAAATTAGTAGATGTTATAGACAGGAATTTCCTGACACAACATGTGAAGGAAGACACAAGGGAAAGAGGAGGAGATGCACCGAGCCTATTAGACCTGATTTTCACCCAGAACGTAGAAGATATCGAGAATTTAGAGCATGAAATACCTCTAGGGGCCAGTGACCATTGTGTCCTAGTCTTTGACTACATGATGGAATTCAAACTTATGACCATGGGACAAGAGAACTGGGAAAGGAGAGCTGACTACAGGAAAGAGGACTATATGAGGATAAGGGACTATCTGAGTGAAGTGCAGTGGGAGGAAGAAATTAGAGGAAAAACAGTCCAAGATATGATGGACCTAGTCATACAGAAATGCCAGGAGGCCGAAGAGAGATTTATACCAACGGTAAAGGGAAAAAATAAGAAGGAATATAATAACCCATGGTTTAATAGACAGTGTCAGGAAGCAAAAATGGCCAGCAGGCGGGAGTGGAGGAAGTACAGAAGACAAAGAACAGAGGACAACAGAAGCAGATACAACAGAGCTAGGAACGATTACATTAACATAAGACGAACATCGGAAAGGGACTATGAGAACGATATTGCAATCAAAGCGAAAAAACAACCTAAGTTACTACACAGTCATATAAGAAGAAAAATGTCGGTGAACGACCAAGTGACAAGACTAAGGAAGACAGAGGGGACATATACTGAAAGTGACAAGGAAATCTGCGAGGCACTGAATGCCAGTTTCCATGGAGTGTTCACTACCGAGCCTGAGCAGCTCCCATTGTTGGAAGGGGTTACCCTAGATGAAAGACTATTAGATATAGAGGTGACAGCAGAGGAGGTAATGAAACAGTTGACAACTCTAGATGCAACTAAAGCAGTTGGACCAGACAAAGTATCACCGTGGATACTAAAAGAAGCAGCACAGGCCCTCAGCGTGCCTCTGGCAATGATCTTTAATGAGTCACTTATGTCAGGAGAATTGCCCAGTTGCTGGAAGAAGGCAAATGTCGTGCCGATCTTCAAGAAAGGAGATAGGGAGGAGGCACTTAACTACAGACCTGTATCACTGACAAGCATCCCCTGTAAAACACTGGAAAGAATAATTAGGCTACGACTGGTTGCACACCTGGAGAACATTAGGTTTGTGAACAAACATCAACATGGGTTCTGGACAGGGAAATCGTGCCTAACAAACCTTCTGGAATTCTATGATAAAATAACGAGGATAAGACAGGACAGAGATGGTTGGGCAGACTGCATATTTCTGGACTGCCAAAAAGCCTTTGATACAGTACCGCACATGAGACTGCTGTTCAAGCTCGAGAGGCAGGCGGGGGTGGGGGGAAAGGTCCTAGAATGGATAAGGAACTACCTAACAGGAAGGAGCCAAAGAGTTACGGTAAGGGGCGAGAAATCGGACTGGCGAACAGTAACAAGTGGAGTACCACAAGGATCGGTGCTGGGACCAATTCTATTTCTTGTATATGTTAACGACATGTTTACAGGCGTAGAGTCCTACATGTCGATGTTTGCGGATGATGCAAAGTTGATGAGAAGAGTTGTGACAGATGAGGATTGCAGGATCCTCCAAGAAGACCTGAACAGATTGCAGAGATGGTCAGAGAAATGGCTACTAGAATTCAACACGAGCAAATGTAAAGTTATGGAAATGGGACTAGGAGATAGGAGACCAAAGGGACAGTACACAATGAAGGGGAACAGCCTACCTGTAACGACGCGTGAAAGAGACCTGGGGGTGGACGTAACACCTAATCTATCTCCTGAGGCACATATTAATAGGATAACGACAGCAGCGTACTCTACACTGGCAAAAGTTAGAACATCATTCAGAAACCTAAGTAAGGAGGCATTTAGGGCGCTTTACATTGCCTACGTAAGGCCAGTCTTAGAGTATGCCGCCTCATCATGGAGTCCCCATCTGAAGAAGCATATAATGAAACTGGAAAAGGTTCAGAGGTTTGCAACGAGACTCGTCCCAGAGCTACGAGGGATGGGGTAAGAAGAGCGCCTGAGGGAACTGTGCCTTACGACACTAGAAAGAAGAAGGGAGAGGGGGGACATGATAGGAACGTATAAGATACTCAGAGGAATTGACAGAGTGGACATAGACGAAATGTTCACATGGAATAGTAACAGAACGAGAGGACATGGATGGAAGCTTGAAACTCAGATGAGTCACAGAGATGTTAGGAAGTTTTCTTTTAGCGTGAGAGTAGTGGGGAAATGGAATGCACTTCAGGAACAGGTTGTGGAGGCAAATACTATTCATAATTTTAAAACCAGGTATGATAGGGAAATGGGACAGGAGTCATTGCTGTAAACAACCGATGCTCGAAAGGCGGGATCCAAGAGTCAATGCTCGATCCTGCAGACACAACTAGGTGAGTACAACTAGGTGAGTACACACACACACACACACACACACTCCATAGACTACATTACAGGCACCATGACGATGGGAGGCCCATCAACATAGGGGGACTTCAATCACGGAACGATAGACTGAGAGAACAAGGAACCACATGTAGGTGAGGATACATGGAGAGCTAAACTATTGGAGGTGGCGACGATACGTTTTAAGCCAGCATGTCAGGGGCCCCATAAGAATGAGAAGAAACGATAATCAGCGAGACTCGACCTAGTCTTCACTCTGAACGACTCTGACTTAAGAGAAAACGGTTTCGAGACCCCAGTACGAATGAGCGAATACAGTGTAATCTCGTTTGAGTATTTGATCGAAGAAGGGATAATGTACTCAAGGAAGGGACCTGAAAACAAAAAGCCAGCATTCCGAAAGGGAAACTACTAGGAGATAAGAAAATTCCTAACAGATATTACATGGGAAAGCTCAGGGTAATGACGGCCCAAGATACGATGGACTACATCACGAAGAAGTTTAAGGAGGCAGCAGACAAGTTTGCCCCGGTCTGAAAGGAAAAACGAAATGCAGATGAGAATCCCATCTTGAGGTTATCTTGAGATGATTTCGGGGCTTTTTAGTGTCCCCGCGGCCCGGTCCTCGACCAGGCCTCCACCCCCAGGAAGCAGCCCGGGACAGCTGACTAACACCCAGGTACCTATTTTACTGCTAGGTAATAGGGTGAAAGAAACTCTGCCCATTGTTTCTCGCCGGCGCCTGGGATCGAACCCAGGACCACAGGATCACAAGTCCAGCGTGCTGTCCACTTGGCCGACCGGATCCCATGGTTTAATCAGAGATCTTATCTAGCAAGGTAACAAAATACAAAGGTGCAAAGAAACTATAGAAATAACAGCACACTTGACAGCAGAGAAAGATACCAGAGTGGCAGAGATGAATACGTCAGGGAGAGAAGAGAGGCAGAAGGGCAATACGAAATGACATAGCAAGCAAGGCAAAGACTCAACCTAAATTGCTGTACAGCCACATCAGGAGAAAAACAACAGTGTAGGAACAGGTAATTAAATTGAGGATGCGGGCTGGCAGATTCACTACAAACGACAAGGAAGTGTGCGATGTTTACCAGTTGATTGATCGCATGTTGAAAATTATGCTTTGCCCAAGAAAAAACATTGCTTGCTTTAAATACTCGCATCCCGGGTTCGAATCCCGGACAGGCTCTAGTAATTTTCAATAGGCATATTTAATTCTAAAAAGATAATTTAAATAACGTAACTAAACTCAACTATCCACGGCCTGTTGGTCTAGTGGTATGATTCCTGCTTTGGGTGCAGGAGGTCCCGGGTTCAACTCCCGGACAGGCCCTCAATATTTTCTTTCCCAAGCAAGTTGCTTACATTTTCCCATCGTTAAGAAATGCACTATTAAACATAGGAGACACCATAAGACTTAATTTTAAGTAGTAAATCAGTATGATGCATATAATTTAAAATGTATCTAATTCTGGAATATAGTGAACGAAATTTGCAGAGCCTCAACATTTACATAAAGAGATTCAGGAGAAAGCCAGGCAGGAAGTGGCGGACCAGCCGGGTTATAATGGGTACGAGGGCATCCAGGCAGCTCCAAGCAACAGCCTTGATTGATCAAGTAATCACACGACGAGCCTGGCCCCAGACCGGGTTTTGGGGCAGTAGACTTTCCAGAACCTACTTCAGGTATACTCCGGGTATACTGTACGCCAGGTATACTAAGAGTATACGCCAGGTATACTAAGAGTATACGCCAGGTATACCGCAGGTAAACAGAATCAAATCCATCTGAACACACACGAGGTTCCAAACCTCTTCATTATTAAACAAACTCTTGACACGTTAATACATTAGTGCTTCACCTGTTGCAACGTCGACCGTGTCTACCTGCGTCGACCGTGTCTATTTGCGTCGACCGTGTCTACCTGCGTCGACCGTGTCTATTTGCGTCGACCGTGTCTACCTGCGTCGACCGTGTCTATTTGCGTCGACCGTGTCTACCTGCGTCGACCGTGTCTATTTGCGTCGACGTCGACCGTGTCTACTCGCGTCGACCATATCTACCTGCATCGACATCGACCGTGTTCACCCGCGTCGACCGTGTCCTCCCATGTAAACATCGACCGTGACTAACCGCGTCGACGTCTACTGTGTCTACCTGCGTCGACGTCGACCGAGTCTACCTGCGTCAACCACTACCATGTCTACCTGCTTCGACGTCGACTATGTCTACGAGCGTCAATGCTGACCATGCCTAACAGCGTCGACATTGACCATGTCTACCAGCGTTGACGTTGACCACGTCTACAAGCGTCGAAGTTGACCACGTCTACCAGCGTCGACGTTGACCATGTCTACCAGCGTTGACGTTGGCCATGTCTACCAGCGTCGACGTTGAATATGTCTACCAGTGTCGCCGTTGATTATGTCTGCCAGCGTCGATGTTGACTAGGTCTACCAGCGTCGACGTTGACCATATCTACCAGTGTCAACGCTGACCACGTCTACCTATCTGTGTGTCATCATTACACTTCCGAGTAATGATGACACACAGGGTGGCGGCGTCGACTCTCACAAGGACCTTAGACAGCACGTGGTTACAAGGGAGACATGCAGGGATAAACCAGGTGGTTGGTGCGACGTATCATACAGCACGGGGTCGCCCGTAGCGTTAACACAGCTGGGTGGCGAGTGAGGGTTCGCACACACAAGGGAGGAATTGGCCCGCGCGGAGCACTGGGTGGCGGTGCACGGTGTTGGTGGCACATGGTGTTGGTGGCACACGGTGTTGGTGACACACGGTGTTGGTGGCACACGGTGTTGGTGGCACACGGTGTTGGTGGCACACGGTGTTGGTGGCACACGGTGGTGGTGGCACACGGTGGTGGTGGCACACGGTGTTGGTGGCACACGGTGTTGGAGGCACACGGTGTTGGTGGCACACGGTGTTGGTGGCACACGGTGGTGGTGGCACACGGTGGTGGTGGCACACGGTGTTGGTGGCACACGGTGGTGGTGGCACACGGTGTTGGTGGAACACGGTGTTGGTGGCACACGGTGTTGGTGGCACACGGTGTTGGTGGCACATGGTGGTGGTGGCAAACGGTGGTGGTGGCACACGGTGGTAGTGGCACACGGTGTTGGTGGCACATGGTGGTGGTGGCACACGGTGGTGGTGGCACATGGTGGTAGTGGCACACGGTGTTGGTGGCACATGGTGGTGGTGGCACACGGTGGTGGTGGCACACGGTGTTGGTGGCACACGGTGGTGGTGGCACACGGTGTTGGTGGCACACGGTGTTGGTGGCACACGGTGGTGGTGGCACACGGTGGTGGTGGCACACGGTGTTGGTGGCACACGGTGTTGGTGGCACACGGTGGTGGTGGCACACGGTGGTGGTGGCACACGGTGTTGGTGGCACACAGTGTTGGTGGCACACGGTGTTGGTGGCACACGGTGGTGGTGGCACACGGTGTTGGTGGCACACGGTGGTGGTGGCACACGGTGGTGGTGGCACACGGTGTTGGTGGCACACGGTGTTGGTGGCACACGGTGTTGGTGGCACACAGTGGTGGTGGCACACGGTGGTGGTGGCGCACGGTGTTGGTGGCGCACAGTGTTGGTGGCACACGGTGTTGGTGGCACACGGTGTTGGTGACACTCGGTGTTGGTGGCACACGGTGTTGGTGGCACACGGTGTTGGTGGCACACGGTGTTGGTGGCACACGGTGGTGGTGGCACACGGTGTTCGTGGCACACGGTGTTGGTGGCACACGGTGTTGGTGGCTCACGGTGGTGGTGGCACACGGTGTTGGTGGCACACGGTGGTGGTGGCACACGGTGTTGGTGGCACACGGTGGTGGTGGCACACGGTGGTGGTGGCACACGGTGTTGGTGGCACACGGTGTTGGTGGCACACAGTGGTGGTGGCACACGGTGGTGGTGGCGCACGGTGTTGGTGGACACACGGTGTTGGTGACACTCGGTGTTGGTGGCACACGGTGTTGGTGGCACACGGTGTTGGTGGCACACGGTGTTGGTGGCACACGGTGGTGGTGGCACACAGTGTTGGTGGCACACGGTGTTCGTGGCACTCAGTGGTGGTGGCACACGGTGGTGGTGGCACACGGTGGTGGTGGCACACGGTGGTGGTGGCACACGGTGTTCGTGGCACACGGTGGTGGTGGCGGCACACGGTGTTCGTGGCACACGGTGTTGGTGGAACACGGTGGTGGTGGCACACGGTGTTCGTGGCACACGGTGGTGGTGGCACACGGTGTTGGTGGCACACGGTGTTGGTGGCACACGGTGGTGGTGGCACACGGTGGTGGTGGCACACGGTGTTGGTGGCACACGGTGTTGGTGGCACACGGTGGTGGTGGCACACGGTGGTGGTGGCACACGGTGTTGCTGGCACACGGTGTTGGTGGCACACGGTGGTGGTGGCACACGGTGTTGGTGGCACACGGTGTTGGTGGCACACAGTGTTGGTGGCACACGGTGGTGGTGGCACACGGTGGTGGTGGCACACGGTGGTGGTGGCACACGGTGTTCGTTGCACACGGTGTTGGTGGCACACGGTGTTCGTGGCACACGGTGGTGGTGGCACACGGTGTTGGTGGCACACGGTGTTGGTGGCACACGGTGTTCGTGGCACACACTGTTGGTGGCACACGGTGGTGGTGACACACGGTGTTGGTGGCACACGGTGGTGATGGCGCACGGTGTTGGTGGCACACGGTGTATGTGGCACACGGTGGTGGTGGCACACGGTGTTGGTGGCACACGGTGTTGGTGGCACACGGTGTTGGTGGCACACGGTGGTGGTGGCACACGGTGTTCGTGGCACACGGTGTTGGTGGCACACGGTGTTCGTGGCACACAGTGGTGGTGGCACACGGTGGTGGTGACACACGGTGGTGGTGGCACACGGTGTTCGTGGCACACGGTGTTGGTGGCACACGGTGTTGGTGGCACACGGTGTTGGTGGCACACGGTGTTGGTGGCACACGGTGGTGGTGGCACACGGTGTTGGTGGCACACGGTGTTCGTGGCACTCAGTGGTGGTGGCACACGGTGGTGGTGGCACACGGTGGTGGTGGCACACGGTGGTGGTAGCACACGGTGTTCGTGGCACACGGTGGTGGTGGCGGCACACGGTGTTCGTGGCACACGGTGTTGGTGGCACACGGTGGTGGTGGCACACGGTGTTCGTGGCACACGGTGTTGGTGGCATACGGTATTGGTGGCACACGGTGTTGGTGGCACACGGTGGTGGTGGCACACGGTGGTGGTGGCACACGGTGTTGGTGGCACACGGTGTTCGTGGCACACGGTGGTGGTGGCACACGGTGTTGGTGGCACACGGTGGTGGTGGCACACGGTGTTCGTGGCACACGGTGTTGGTGGCACACGGTGTTAGTGGCACACGGTGGTGGTGGCACACGGTGTTCGTGGCACACGGTGGTGGTGACACACGGTGTTGGTGGCACACGGTGGTGGTGGCACACGGTGTTGGTGGCACACGGTGTTGGTGGCACACGGTGGTGGTGGCACACGGTGGTGGTGGCACACGGTGTTGGTGGCACACGGTGTTGGTGGCACACGGTGGTGGTGGCACACGGTGGTGGTGGCACACGGTGTTGCTGGCACACGGTGTTGGTGGCACACGGTGGTGGTGGCACGCGGTGTTGGTGGCACACGGTGTTGGTGGCACACGGTGTTGGTGGCACACGGTGTTGGTGGCACACGGTGGTGGTGGCACACGGTGTTGGTGGCACACGGTGTTGGTGGCACACGGTGTTCGTGGCACACGGTGTTTGTGGCACACGGTGATGGTGGCACACGGTGTTCGTGGCACACGGTGCTGGTGGCACACGGTGTTCGTGGCACACGGTAGTGGTGGCACACGGTGGTGGTGGCACACGGTGGTGGTGGCACACGGTGTTCGTGGCACACGGTGGTGGTGGCACACGGTGTTCGTTGCACACGGTGTTGGTGGCACACGGTGTTCGTGGCACACGGTGGTGGTGGCACACGGTGTTGGTGGCACACGGTGTTGGTGGCACACGGTGTTCGTGGCACACGGTGTTGGTGGCACACGGTGGTGGTGACACACGGTGTTGGTGGCACACGGTGGTGATGGCACACGGTGTTGGTGGCACACGGTGTTGGTGGCACACGGTGGTGGTGGCACACGGTGTTGGTGGCACACGGTGTTGGTGGCACACGGTGTTGGTGGCATACGGTGGTGGTGGCACACGGTGTTCGTGGCACACGGTGTTCGTGGCACACGGTGTTCGTGGCACACAGTGGTGGTGGCACACGGTGGTGGTGGCACACGGTGGTGGTGGCACACGGTGTTCGTGGCACACGGTGTTGGTGGCACACGGTGTTGGTGGCACACGGTGTTGGTGGCACACGGTGGTGGTGGCACACGGTGTTCGTGGCACACGGTGTTGGTGGCACACGGTGTTCGTGGCACACGGTGGTGGTGGCACACAGGGGTGGTGGCACACGGTGGTGGTGGCACACGTTGTTCGTGGCACACGGTGGTGGTGGCACACGGTGTTCGTGGCACACGGTGTTGGTGGCACACGGTGTTCGTGGCACACGGTGGTGGTGGCACACGGTGTTGGTGGCACACGGTGGTGGTGGCACACGGTGGTGGTGGCACACTGTGTTGGTGGCACACGGTGTTGGTGGCACACGGTGTTGGTGGCACACGGTGTTTCACAGTGCTCACAGTAGATGCGCTCAAGCAGTGTGTGTGATATTTAATTCAGAGGCAATGGTAGTGGTAGAGCTACCTGGTGATGGTAGTGGTAGAGCATCCTGGTGAGGTAGTGGTAGAGCTACCTGGTGATGGTAGTGGTAGAGCTACCTGGTGATGGTAGTGGTGGAGCTACCTGGTGATGGTAGTGGTGTAACTACCTGGTGATGGTAGTGGTGTAGCTACATGGTGATGGTAGTTGTGTAGCCACCTGGTGATGGTAGTGGTGTAGCTACCTGGTGATGGTAGTAGTGTAGCCACCTGGTGATGGTAGTGATGTAGCTACATGGTGATGGTAGTGTTGTAGCTACCTGGTGATGGTAGTAGTGTAGCCACCTGGTGATTGTAGTGGTTTTACTACATGGTGATGGTAGTGTTGTAGCTACCTGGTGATGGTAGTAGTGTAACCACCTGGTGATGGTAGTGATGTAGCCACCTGGTGAATGTCAACTATCACGACAACATCGTCACCACACACTATATAAGACTGTCGGTCATTGCTACAACAATGTCACTACACTATATAAGACTGTTGATTATCACCTCAACAACGTCACAATACACTATATGCCACTCTCGCCCATCACCACAACTGGGTCAATACTCACTATAAGACTGTCGAGCACCACCACAACAAGGTCACTACACCACAGAAGACTGTCGATCATTAACACAACAATGTCACCACACACTGTATATGACTGTCAACAATCACCACAATAAGGTCACTACACACTATATATGACTGTCAATCATCACCACAACAACGTCACTACACTGCACATGACTGTCGACCTTTACCACAACAAATTCACTACACACTATAAGACTGTCGACCATCACCTCACACTGTACAAAACTGTCGATCATAACCACAGCAACATCACCACACACACTATATAAGACTGTCGAGCACAACAACGTCACCACACTATATAAGACTGCCAACAATCACCACAATAACTTCACTACACTATACAAGACTGTCGACCATCACCATATCAACGTCACTACACTATACAGGACTGTTGACTATCACCGCAACAAGGTCACTTCACTTTACTAGACTGACAACCATCACCATGTTACGGCCACTTAGGACCAGTAACCGGGTTCTTGATGTTAATCCTTTTTTTCTGTATTCGTTCCCAAGTTAGTAGTAAGCTTTCAAGAAACAGGCTGTATCAAGCAGTAGAGCAATGCATATATAAGGGGGGGGGGGGGGGGGTTAAGAGAGACACAATTCCCTACACCAATATATTTACACCTTCACCATTATATATATTAAATTAAACTGTTTCTATCCGAATGAACAACTGCCTCTTCACTCAGGGCACAACACAATGACGGTGTTCATAAAACCCAGTAATCCCACGTCTCAGATACACGTTGTCCACTGGCAAATGTTAGCGAGATCACCTTCTACATGGGCCAGTCCACCCTGTTAGGGTTCACCCCCTTCCAACCTGTGGTTAGGGTTGCTCCCACGGGGAGCACTACACCTCACGTCGACTGCACCTCACGTCGCTGGAAGACAGAAGAGCTAGGGAAGACATGATCACCACATACAAAATTCTTAGGGGAATTGACAGGGTGGACAAGGATGGATTATTTAACACAGGTGGCACACGCACAAGGGGACACAGGTGGAAGCTGAGTACCCAAATGAGTTACAGAGACATTAGAAAGAACTTTTTCAGTGTCAGAGTAGTTAGTAAATGGAATGCACTAGGAAGTGATGTGGTGGAAGCTGACTCCATACACAGTTTCAAATGTAAATATGACAGAGCCCAGTAGGCTCAGGAATCTGTACATCAGTTGATTGACGGGTGGTGGCGGGACCATAGAGCCAGAGCTCAACCCCCGCAAACACAACTAGGTGAGTACAACGAGGTGAGTACGGGTCTTAGCCCCTCAGTTCCTGGCGCCATTGACCGCCCCGGGGCTCCCCCAGTCGACCAACAGCTGGCCTTATACACCCCTGGCGAGTGAGGAGGTTCAAGCCTCCTATAACTCACCTGAACCTGCCCGTCCTGACACTGGGAGGTTCTATCTTGGATATCTGGTCTACTCAGGTCGCCAGCTGGGTGTTTATAATCGTGTCCCAGCAACACGTCAGTGGTCTTAGTGGTTATCTTAATCAAGGATGAAATATCACATGCAGTACAAGGTGTCACTAATGGTCTCATAAATATATACATATAGCCCTAGAGAATGGAGGCTCACTTAAACTCATCAGTTAGTTTAAAAGTTTACTGAAGAAAAAGCATATTTACACATATAATTTGCATAAAGAAATTGGTTATAAGCGGAATCATCCGCTAGTGGCAAAACTCTTCTTGACAAGCCTCTGGCAACACGATAAGCTGACTGGGTCCACACCTCGAGCTGCGGGCACACATCTCGCGCCTCTGGCAGCACAATCAGCTGACAGCCCCAGCTGTCAGAAACGTCGTGACTCTCCCACGCCTCTGCAATGCGATCAGCTGGACGTTTCAGAGTTCGTTGCTGGCTCTTTGCACACCAGCTACCACCTCCAGGATCACTAACATCCCCACCTTAATGCTCACACACACCAACTCATGCCTAAATAAGCTCTGGGCTCCTAGCCTAATATCCTGTCACTTAGACAATAAAATGATGAGCAGAAATGTCCACAACATATAAAATGCCCTAGCTCGCCTAGATCAAAAGGGGTAAAGGGAGGGACAATTATCTACCTTATATCATTCCAACCAAGAAGCCGAGTCTTCCTCTGTTGAGGGATGCTGAGGTTCCTGATCCTGGCTTCTGGTCTCCTGATGAACAGTTCCCACACACAGGTCCCTCCGTCGTCCTCGTGGTAACGTGTCTTCGCCGTGCTCACTCACAACAGGTACTTCCTTAATCCTCCTCTTGTCCGGGGTACTGGAGACAGGTACCTTCGTCGTCGTCCTCCACTCTTCCTGGCACTGCCGACACCTCGCAGTCCAGCACAGCTTCCCCTCGCCTCACTGCCAGTAGATTTGGCCCGGCCGTAGCTTCTTGCTTGATGTGGAATACTGGTCCCCTGGGCGACCCAGACGTCACCAGCCCAACGTTCCCTCTGCTGCAGACTCTTGATAGAGCTCTTGGCACTCTATTCTGGTCCGTCCTTGCTTCTGGGCACTCCACGGAAGTTGGATGGCTTCTCAGACTGTCTGCAGAATCGAAGCGAAGCTTAAATCTACTGGAAAGGGCTCCCTAGATCCGAAGCTCACTCGAGCACGTCCTCACTCTATTGCGGCTCGTGACCAACTCTTCCCGCCCAGGTGCCAGCCGCCCTGAGAATCCTCCGCCTCTTGACGTCACACCGCCCGAGGGCTCTCGTCATTGGTCACTTCCGGCACGTGACCTCACCTGGCCAATCAGGTGCCGGGAGGCGTCACGACGTCTTGGCGGGAAACAGGATGGCTCGACACTGTCTTGTGCCACAAAAGACGTAAGACCCTTGCATTATCAAACTTAGCTGGCCATTTTACAGCCAGCTTATTCACGATCCACACTAACCCACACATGAAAATATTCCCTGAACATCAGAGAATACTTAGGCTACAAAGATATGACTCTTCTATGCTGGGAAGGAAGAAATATAGGGGTGGGACACCGTCTCATTTATTAAATTAAACTGTTACTATCCGTATGAACAACTGCCTCTTCACTCAGGGCACAACACAATGACAGTGTTCATAAAACCCAGTAATCCCACGACTCAGGTACACGTTGTCCACTGGCAAACGTTAGCGAGATCACCTTCTACATGGGCCAGTCCACTCACACAGTATCACTGTGTTAA
Organism: Procambarus clarkii; assembly: GCF_040958095.1. Lineage (NCBI taxonomy): Eukaryota > Metazoa > Arthropoda > Malacostraca > Decapoda > Cambaridae > Procambarus > Procambarus clarkii. The sequence continues at coordinate 14,842,058 of NC_091150.1, forward strand.
TTGTTTTGATCCCAGGTAGCTGAAAAACGAGTCTACCTTGAGAGTTATTCTGCAAGACCTGACCTAAATAAGAGGTCAAAGAAAAATAGACATGAAGATACATACATAAAAGAATTGGTTCAATTTGACAACCAGTTTAAGAGTATGGGCAGTGATC
>NC_091150.1:14847214-14917132 GCF_040958095.1 Procambarus clarkii
TCACCACAACAAAGAAACTACACTATACACGAATGTCAACCATCACCACAACAAGGTCACTACAATATACATGACTGTCGACCATCATCACAAAACGTCCCTTCACTATACAGGACAGTCGACCATCACCACAACAACGTCACTTCACTATTCAAGACTACCTACCATTACAACAACAAAGTCACAATACAATACGAGACTCTCGAACATCATCACAAAACGTCACTTCACTATAGAAAACTGTCGAAAATCACCACAACAACGTCACTACAAAATTTAAGACTGTCAACCATCACCACAACAACGTCACTACAGTGTACAAGATTGTTGATCATAACCACAACAAAGTCATTACACTATAAAAGACTGTCGACCATCAAAACAACAACGTCACCAAACACTAAAAAGACTGCCTGCCATCACCACAACAACGTCACCAAACACTAAAAAGACTGCCTGCCATCACCACAACAACGTCACCACACACTATACAAGACTGTCGACTATCAGCACAACAACGTCACCACACGCTATACAAGACTGTCGACTATCAGCACAACAACGTCACCACACTATATAAGACTGTCGACCATCACCAGAACAACGTCTCCACACACTATATAAGACTGTCCACCATCACCAGAACAACGTCACCACACACTATATAAGACTGTCCACCATCACCACAACAACGTAACTATACTATACAAAACTGTCGACAATCACCACATCAACGTCACTACATACTATAAAGGATTGTCGATCATCACCACAAGAAGGTCACAACAATATACAAGACTGTAGATCAACACGACAACGTCACCACACTATACACGACTGTCGACCATCACCACAACAACGTCACTAAACACATTATATAAAACCTTCGACCATCGCCGCAACAACGTCACCACATTCTATACAACACTGTCGACCATAACCGGTACAAGTCACTGTCTCATGACTCAGGGACAACAGTGACACAAGACACAGAGCATCATTAACCTCTACACGTCACTGTCTCATGACTCAGGGACAACAGGGACACAGGAGACAGAGTATCACTAACCTCTACTCGTCACTGTCTCATGACTCAGGGACAACAGTGACACAAGACGCAGAGCATCATTAACCTCTACACGTCACTGTCTCATGACTCAGGGACAACAGTGACACAGGAGACAGAGCATCATTAACCTCTACACGTCACTGTCTCATGACTCGGGGACAACAGGGACACAGGAGACAGAGCATCATTAACCTCTACACGTCACTGTCTCATGACTCAGGGACAACAGTGACACAGGAGACAGAGCATCACTAACCTCTACACGTCACTGTCTCATGACTCAGGGACAACAGTGACACAGGAGACAGAGCATCACTAACCTCTACACGTCACTGTCTCATGACTCAGGGACAACAGTGACACAAGACACAGAGCATCACTAACCTCTACACGTCACTGTCTCATGACTCAGGGACAACAGTGACACAAGACACAGAGCATCATTAACTGCTTCACGTCTCTAATCAGCTCAAAGCCCTAGCTAGAGGACAATTCCAAACTAACTATAATTAGAGCATCTGAGATATATATATATAAGTATGCTGGCAGTGTTGTGTCAACTGTTAGTGTTGTGTTGTGTCGTGTTCCCTTCTCGTTTATTGACTTACTGCACCAAGATAAGTATGAGTAAGTTACAAGGCTTCTTCCGCCCCTTCCTTGCATGCTTTACCTGCGGGAAGTTAGAAGTGTCTAGGGGCAAAGGTCGCAGTAAACACAAGAAGAAGACCCGTCGGGGTCAGGTGACCGAGGACAGATCTTATGACTGGCCTAACGAGGGCTGGGAAGATAGACAAGATGTGGGCCGCTGGATATTCTGCGGAGACCGGGCCGCCTTCACCAAACGACGCCATCAAACAGAGGAAATGTTGAAGGCTGCCAAGATCTTTGACTCGCAACACAGAAAAGTTATTTTTTCCACCAGATTCTTAGGTTTACTCCGACTCTTTGATACCGCAGAGGCCTCGCTTCTTACAGGTCCGCGTTCGATCCCCGGCGTTCCGCTCCTCACCAAACGATGTTCTGATATTCAAAAAGTCTTAAAAGATGAGAACATTTTTGTTCCCTTACATATTAAGAAAAAGGTTTACGAAAGATACTTGGATTCTTCAGTCCAACAACTTGGGCTCGTCGATAGCGCAGAGGCCTCGCTTCTCACAGGTGTTTGTTCGACCTCCGACAGTCGAAGTGGTTGGGCACGATCCCTTCTCTCCATCCAATGTCAGTGCCATATCATTAAGTTTCTTTCAATTACAATTATAGTATACTGGCTTAGGGCTTTAGCCTCGTGCTGACCAAACTAACCTTGTTTATTGAGTCAGCCAATGACTTATGGCTTATCTTTATTTAACGATTTTGTCTAAAATATTCACCACAGTTAATATAGATATTTTATGTTATTTATGTAACCCAGAACATATCTGTTTAGTTTTTCAATACAACTGCATGAACATGAAAAAGTGCATCAGGGTGAAAGAAACTCTGTCCATTTTGTTTCTGCCATCACAGGGGATCGATACCGGACCCTATGATTACGACTCCATAGCGTTGTCCACTCAGCTATCAGGCCACCGGAGGGACGTGAGTGTGTGTGTGTGTATTCACCAATTTTTATTCGCCTAGTTGTTCTTACGGGGGTTGATCACTGCTTTTTCGGACCTAACCCCTTGATGAATGCGTGTACTTACCTAGTTGTACTTACCTATTTGTGCTTGCGGGGATTGAGCTCTGGCTCTTTGGTTCCGCCTCTCAACTGTCAATCAACTAGTGTAAGGTTCCTGAGCCTATTGGGCTCTATCATTTCGACATTTGAAACTGTGTATGGAGTCAGTCTCCACCACATCACTGCCTAATGAGTTCCTTTTGTTAACTACTCTGACACTGAAAAAGTTCTTTCTCACTTATTTGGGTATTCAGTTTCCACCTGTGTCCCCTAGTGCGTGTTCCCTTTGTATTAAAAAGCCTGTCTTTATCGGCCCTACCAATTCCTTTGGGAATCTTGTATGTGGTGATCATGTTCCCCCTACCTCTTCTGTCTTCCAGCGACGTGAGGTTTAATTCCTGTAGTCTCTCCAAGTAGTTCATACCTCTCAGTTCGGGTACTAGTCTGGTGGTAAACCTTTGAAACTTTTCCAGTTTAGTCTTATGCTTGACAAGATATGGACTCCATGCTGGAGCTGCATACTCCAGGGTTGGTATGACATATGTGGAATACAAAGTTCAGAATGATTCCTTTCACATGTTTCTAAAGGCCGTTCTTATGTTGGCCAACCTGGAATATGTGGCTGATGTTATCCTCTAGATAGCTTCTGGGAACAGGGCTAGCGTGAAATCAAACCCTAAGTCTTTCTCTCTCTCTCTGTCTCTGACTCTTGAAGAATTTTATCTTCCAAATGATACCTTGTATCTGGCCTCCTGCAACACCCTACTATGTAAAAATGTACTCCTCATTTTATTACATTTGCTTGGGTTAAACTCTAATAACCATTTACTCGACCATTCCTTCAGTTTGTCCAGGTCCTCTTGAGGCCTCAAGCAGCCCTGCTCTATCTCAATCCTTCTCATAACTTTGGCATCGTCTGTAAACATTGAGAGGAATGAACCTTTACATCAGAAAGATCATTTACGTATATCAGAAACAGGAAAGGTCCGAGTACAGAGCTCTGTGGGACTCCATTGGTGACCATGCCAATCTAAGGTCTCACTCCTCACTTTAACTCTCTACTTCCTATTGATTAGGAACTCCCTTATCCACTGGAGCACCTTACCAGTTACTCCTGCCTGTCTCTCCAGCTTATGTACCAGCCTCTTTTTGAGTACTGTGTCAAAGGCTTTTCGACTGTCCAAAAAATGCTTCTCTTTCTTCCTCAATCTTTGTCACCTGGTCGTAGAATTTTATTAAGTCAGGTAAGGCAAGATTTACCCTCCCTGAACCCATGTTAACAATGGGTTAACGATGGAAAGTTCCTTCTCTCCAGATGCGTTACTAGGTTTTTTCTCACGATCTTCTCCATCACCTTGCATGGTATACAAGTTAAGGACACTGGCCTGTAGTGTTCCTCTTGTCTGTCACCCTTTTTGTATACTGGGACCACATTACCCAATATCTTTAATATTTCTGGTAGGTCCCCCATCTCCAGTGACCTACTATACATTATGAAGAGTGGCAAGCAAAGTGTCTCTGCACACTCTTTCAATACCTATGGTGAGATTCTGTCTGGACCAACAGCACTTTCTCATATCCAGATCCAACATGTGTCTCTCTTGACTTTATCTCTCGTAATTTCGAACCCTTCCAAGGCCGCCTGGTTTACTCTCTCTTAGTGCAGTGACCTCACCTTGTTCTATTGTGAAGTCCTCCTGGAACCTCTTGTTGAATTCTTCACACACCTCTTTGTCTTTCTCTGTATACCTGTCATCGCTTGTACTAAGTTTCATTACCTGTTCTTTCATTGTTGTTTTCTCCTGATGTGACTGTGGAGTAGCTTTGGTTCGGTCTTGGCTTTGATTGCTATATAATTTTTATTATTTTTCTCTGCTTCTCTTTTCTCACTATCATACTCATTCCTGGTTCTCTGGAATCTCTCTCTGCATTCTGGTGTTCTGTTATTTTGGAAATTCCTCCTCGCCCTTTTGTTCAGTTCCTTTGCTTCCCATATGTGCCCTAATAAACCATGGATTCTAGTTTTGCTTCTCGGATTTTTCTTTTTGGGCCGGGATAAACCTGTTTACTGCCTTTTGACACTTTTGGGTGACATAGTCCATCATATCTTGTACATACTTAGCTCTGAGGTCTGTGTCTCATGGTATTTCCCTTAGGAAACTTCCTATCTCATCATAATTCCCTTTGCGGTATGCCAACATTTTGTTTCCTAGATCATTTTTTGGGGAGATAAATCCTAGCTCTACCAGAAACTCAAAGATCAATACACCGTGACCACTCATTCCCAAGGGTGCTTCCAACTTAACTTCCCTTATATCCCACTCATTTAGGGTAAATATCAAATCGAGCATTGCTGGTTCATCTTCCCCTCTCATTCTTGTTGGTTCCTTGATGTGTTGGCTTAGAAAGTTTCTTGTTGCCACGTCCAGCAGCTTAGTTCTCCATGTATCTGGTCCCCATGTAGGGCTCTGTTCTCCCAATCTATCTTCCCGTGGTTGAAGTCTCTTATGATTAGTAGTCCAGATCCATTCCTGCTAGCAACAGAAGCTGCTCTCTCTATTATGCTCATGGTGACCATGTTGTTTCTATCATATTCCTGTATGGGCCTTCTGTCATTTGGTGTTGGATTATATATGACTACGACTATAATTTTTTGTTCTCCAGTTGCTATATTACCTCTTATGTAGTCACTGAAATCTTCACAGCCCTGAATAACCATCTCCTCAAAATCCCAGCCTTTTCTTACCAGAAGAGATACACCACCACCTCCTCTTCCTTCTCTCTCTTTCCTCAGAACATAGTAGTCCTGTGGAAACACTGCATATGTTATGTTTTCCGTCAGTTTCGTTTCTGTGAGTGCTAATATGTCTAGGTTTTCTTCTAGTACCCATTCTCCAAGTTCATTTATTATATATGTAATCCCATCTATGTTAGTGTATATTACCATGAGATTCTCTTCTGTCCCTTCTCATGTCCCCTTCTTGGCGAGTGTTCAGCTGATAGAGAGAGCTGTTCCATGGGTGTGAGGATTTGTGAGGTGGATAACAGGGTCTCAGAGGATACTGGAGTGAGAAGTGGGGGATATAGTGAAGCAGGGACAGGGAGGGTATGTGACGAAGGGGGAGGGAAGACAGGGAGGGAAAGGGGGAAGGGAGGACATGGTGGAGTAGGGGAGGGGTAGCAGGGTGGAAATGGGTTGAGGGGGGTAGGGAGATTAGGTTGCTGAGCTGAGTGGGAGCATGGAGGGTTCTGGGTAGGTGATTTCTATGCAGAGGATGGTGGTGGAGTTGCCCTTCCCTCTGGTGTTACTGGTTTGCTGGTTGTGGGTGTCTCCCCCCCCCCTCACCTCTTGGGATGTTGTGTCGGGGGTTGTGATTTCCTGGTTTTCTCCTCTTGCCCAGCACTTCTTCCTTGCTTCTGCCACCATGGCCCTCTCTTCTCTTGTCATGTCCCTCTGGAGGAATACTTTTTTTAAATTTTCCCATATATTGCAGGTGGCTCTTCCTTGTTAGAATCTTCTCCTTTGCAGGCTCATTTGCAAACATTATCTTTAATACACGGTCTCTGTCCTTTTTGTTCCAGCCCAATCTGAAAACCTTCTCATTGCTATGTTCTGCCTCTTCCATCTCTCGCCCCTTTAGTATTTCATTTACTCTCGCTGTGTCCATATCATCCCATTATGTCCTGTTGGAGCCTTCCTGCTCCTTAATACCCACAGCTACCATATATCTTTTTCTTTCCAGCAGCTGACTAGTGGATCTTGCTGCTTCCTGTGAGGTGGATGCTTTCATGGCTACCTCCCTCACTATGAACATTGCTTCCAAGTTCGTTTTTAGCATTTCTGCAAATGTTGCTTGCACAATGGCATTCCCTTCTAATGTACCACTTCCATCCTCTCTTTGGATGATTATCTGAGCCTCAGCCTTCATATTGACCTCTATGAGGATTTTAATCTCCTCCTTTGTGGCTGTCAGCTCGCTTTGCAGGTTGCTTTTTTATTATTTATTTCCTACATCTCCCTCCTGATTTCCTCCAAAACTTTGGAGAACACTTCCTTCATTTTTTAACATTGACTTTTCTCTGTTCCCTTGTTACCTTTCGCTGCCATGTTTGTCCCTGATCCTACTATGTCGTGTCGTGAAAAAGATGCTGTCTTAATCGACTGAGCTACGACATGGTCAAAAGAACTGAAACCAGAAGTTCTACTGAACTTACTTGGATCCTGCAGCCTCTCCGAGACACAAACCAGGATTTTACACAATTCCCCCATGCACTTGAGCTATGTCAATAGGCTGCTCTACTGTACAACCATAAAGGTGTTTTGTATTTAATATACATAGATACACATGAGTCACAGACAAGATTTTGAGATGCTCTATTCTGTCGGGCTGAAAGTCACACCTCTAGAATATTAATGACCACAAAATGACCAAGGTCAGGTCGTGTGAAGATGACCTTGTTTATGCTAAGCTCATAATTGCAGGCGGCTAGCCGGAGGTGTCCTTCAAACAAGCCGCTAGTTAAGGTGTGGTCTGATAGATGGCCTGGGGCTATCTACTTGTGTGTGGGGGGGGGGGGGGATTTGCTACTAGATTTCAAATAAATAAATAAATACCCAGGAAACTGAACTTTCGGGAGCAATAGGAGAGCAGGGCAGAAGACAGCAGCCGAGATAGGCTGTCGGTCGGACAGGGGTGACTCTGCCTGTCAACTTGAGACCATCCCCTCCCCTTCTCTATTCAACTTCCTAGAACCGAGGCAGTCCTTGGTGAGTTGAACATTAAGGTGACTTAGTCGTGTTCAAAGTGTTGTGTTGATTATCTTTGGGGCAGACAGCTGTAATGGTTCTCAAAGTTTTGTGTAATGACTCACGTTGTTTAGTAATCCTGACAGAGTGAACCTTCAGTTCGAGTGCTTGAATGATGCTACTTATCATTGCTAAAATATATGTTGGTTAACTTAATTGTTTACATTGTCATTAACTTGGTTCCCTAGAACTTTGCGAGTTGAGGCGACACTGCCTCTGAGTTTACTTATTACATATCCATACCTGGTTAGAGTTGGTACAAGAAACAAGATTATGATACAGATGAAGCATACTAAGACCTTTTGATAACATCTTTGAGAATTTTCTGATACAGACTAGTTCCATTCCTTGTCTTGTATGTACAAGTACCTTTGTCCTCTCGGGTACCTGGTAGTCGGGAAATTCAGTTGCGATCAGTTGATTTAATTTGGCATTGTTGGAGACCCACGACTGGAGAGGCATATTGGCTCCCATTAATTCTCGATTAACCTCATGGTATATGTTCAACAGTTTACTCTCACTGCTGGTTGTTCCTTGAAAATTATCCACATGCAAGTTTTTACTAATTTCTGTTTTGTTTGGGCTATTGGACTTCTTCAAGTGCATATCTAAGGTAGCTTGAAGCAGAAACGGTGAGGAAGTGGCCCCAAACAAAACAGATGCAAACCTGTAAGTGATTAATTCACTGTTTGGATCGTTAGGATCCTTGATCCATAGGAACTTTGTGTAGTTCCAGTCTTCTTCTTAGAGACCTACTCTAAGGAAAGCCGTGCTGATGTCGACCGTATATCCGTAAGTCCCAATATGGAACTTTAACAACACGTCGTATAGCCTTTGTCTCAGGCTAGGGTCAGTTTGAAGGCAGTCATTTAACGAAACACTACTCTGCCTCGTCTTAGAGCTGCAAGTAAATACTATCCGCAGTGGGGTAGTAGCAGAATTTTTCAGTACAAGGTGGTGTGGCAGGTAGTGCCCTTCCTTTGGGTTATCATTAGTGACAACTTCCATAAATTTATCGAGTTGCTTCTGTAATATTTCATGATACAACTTCAAGTTCTCAGGCTGTCTTTGTAAGCGCAACACCTGTGATCTTAATTGGTTATGTGCCATAAAATGGTTGATGGGTAGTTGAGGGTGATTCAGCTTCCATGGTAACCTGACCCAGTATTGATTATCTCTGTAGATAAATGAGTCCAGGTATTGTTTGTAAGTCCAGTCGTCATCTGGGCTAGGTTGTTCAGGGACAATGCCGAGAGTTGCCAGGTCCCATAGTTTATGTACAGTGGGATCAAGCTCATCCTCGGACATGTCTCTGAATTGCAGTGGAGACTGTTCTCCTAGTCATGCAACCATTACTGGGTTGGCAAGTTGGCGGTCTACAGGTGCGGGTTGTTTCAGCCGTAATAATGGGCCTGTTAGCAAATAGCCACCTGCAGATGGTAACAAGCTCATTCCTTGTTTTTCTTCCTTTCCTTTGATAAACTTATGGTAGACATCTAATCCCATAAGGATTCCAATATTGGAAAGGTTGTCTGACGTGATTTTATCAGCCAAATGGATTCCCTTTTCTTTAAGGAATTTGACTGTTGTACCTAGACCATATACATACAGGTCTGTTGGGAATCTATCTACTACCAGAGCTTGTATCGTTCGGACATAACCTCCTAAACGTACTTTAGGTCGTACTACCTTGAGGACTCGGGCTCCTGTGTTAGTCAGGAATCCTGCTATGTCTATTCGTGTCTCTCTTACAGGTGTGAGTTTCAGGGCATCTACCAACTCCTTTGAGATAAAAGTCATTTGGGATCCTTGGTCAAATAATCCACATATGGTGGCTTTGGACTCTCCATTTTTAATGATCAATTGAGCAGTGAGTAGAGCTGATTTATGATCAGACCTTGTTGAGAAGACACTTATGCCAAGTAACACAGTACAAAGCTGTACTGATGTGGTAGTTCCTTCCTCCTTCTGTGGTTTGGCAGACTTTGTACTTGAGTCCCCACAAAGTGCTGTATGGTGTTGACCCTTATGGCACCTATTACAGGTGCGTATTTGAGTTGTACAGGTGTCGAGATTATGTGCCCTTATAAACTTGGTACATTTACGTAACTCCTTGAGTCGTTTTATACGTGTAGCACGATCGGGGTAAATTTGCAAAAGTATGACATGTGGTTGTTCATAGAACACACATGGTGTCCAGACGTTAACAGCATCTTGGGGAGTCACCGATTTGGGTGACGCATTAACTGTAGGTATGGAGGGGCCAACTGCATATGTGCCTACACTGCTTTGTTTCCACTTTGGGGAGGGGGAAGTTGTTTTAGATTTGTTTGGAATACTGTTTGTACTCTGTTGTCTACTATTAGTGGTAGACAAAGGTTTAGATGTCACTTTTCCATCTGGGTTATCTCTTTGTCTTTCTATGATGGAACGCAAACCTTCGCTTATCTCCTTTACACTCAGAGAAGATTTGTTATATAAGACAAACAACTTATCCAGTACGTCACTGGGTAATTTGCGTTTCATATGGACTTGGATTATCCAGTCGGATTCGTCCAAATTGACCTTGTTCTTAAGTGCTTTGAGCAAGGACTCAAGCTCTAATCTAAAGGCTTGGAGTGAGTCAGCCGTACTATTTGGAGGGTTAATATCCAACAGCTTCTGGGTTAGAAGTCTGATAGTCCTTTCTGGCTTAGCATAATTATCCTTAAGGAGCTGTAGGGCCTTGTCTTAACCGCCATCAGTGAATGTCAGTTCACAGACCAACTGTAATGCTTTATTCTTTAAGACACCCTGTAAATATGTAAATTTTGTCGTCTTTGCTGGCATTAACAATAGAATCCACAGAATCAACAAATTTGTTCCAGAAGTTGTCCCAACTCTCGTCCTTTGTACCAGAGAAAGTTGAGAGACTGAGTGATGGAAATTTGACTTCTGGTTGTGTCTAGTTTTGGGAAGCTGTGGCTTTAATATTTGTATTGGCCTTATGTGTGGTTATTAAATCGTCAAAGTGTTGTAACTTTGCATGCATTTCATCTTTGTAATCTGCATTTTCTTGTATTACATCATCCATTGCCTCTTCATTGATATTAGGAGTTGCGAGGATATCCTGATATTTCAGGATTTTTTTGAGCACATGTTGGTATTTGGTCTGTGCAACCTTATAATAGCCTTCCAGTTTTTCGTAATTAATTGGAGTTTGATTACTTAAATCCTCACAATGTTTGATCTGTCGGGTTAAGTGGCCCTTCATGCCAGTGAGGGTCGCTTTTACATTTTTGGCAGTAGACATCATGGCAGTATTTGCTAGCCTTGTTGGACTGTTTCTCGTACTTGAATTAGTAGAGCCACTAGTTTCCGAAATAGAGCTGCTTATCTTAAAAAAAACCCACTATATAATCATACACACTATAATTTGAGTGGTAAGCCTGCATCAATGCTGGAATTTCCTCAAGTTAACCCTTCTTTATCACTCTTGGTTCGTACAGAGACACAGATTAACACTCAAAGGTGAAATGATTATAGTTAAATTATTACTATAGTTAAGGTAATATTATGTAGACAACACAACTCGGGTTGTCATGAATATTGCATAAAAGTATGTGCTTGCTAGGTTGTAATATATGTTCAACTCTAGACAAGTGTAAAATGCTTAGCCTTACACCAGGTTAGCACAATAAATTAGACTAGGTTGCTGTACAACACCAGCCTAAAATGTCCTACCCTTGTACAAGAATTAGTTGTAAACAGAATTAGTCTGTTTTCCACCCTCCTGAGGTCTGTGATTTTCTTATCAAGGATCTCCTCAATGGCGTTAGACCCTAGGGGGGTTCTAAGGAGGGTGCTGTTCTCGGCCCTAATGACATGGGCTTCAGGCAAGGCAGACCTTATTTTAGCTACGATGTCTGGGTTGGAGGAGACAACTTCACACTTGGAAGGGTTCAGGAAGAAACCCAGGGTTACTTCTTGCTCCCTTGTTTTCCTGATATTTTCCATGAGGTAGTCGATGGTGCCAGCTATAGTGCCATCATCCAAAAACCAGACATTGAACTCTATGGACAAAGCTTTCAGTCATTTCATTTAAGATTAAGCAGAAAAGAAGGGGAGTGTCATGGGGTCGTGTGTTGTGATGGTGTCCCACCCCTATATGTCTTTCTTCCCAGCTTAGAAGAGTCATATCTCCGTAGCCTAAGTATTCTCTGATGTTCAGGGATTATTTTTATATGTGGGAAAGCGTGGAGCGTGATTAAGCTGGCTGTAAAATGGCCATCTAAGTTTGATAATGCAAGGGGCTTACGCCTTTTTGGAGGCACAAGACAGTGCCGAGCCATCCTGTTTCCCGCCAAGACGTCGTGACGCTTCCCGGCACCTGATTGCCCAGGTGAGGTCACATGCTGGAAGTGACCAATGACGAGAGCCCTCGGGCCATGTGACGTCACTTTTGGAGGGTTCTCGGGGCGGCTGGCGCCTGGGCGGGAAGAGTATGTCACAAACCGTCAAAGAGGGTGGATGCCCTTGGTTGAGCTCCGGATCTAGAGAGCCCTTACCAGTAGATTTAGGCTTCGCTTCGATTCTACAGACAGTCTGAGAAGCCATCCAACTTCCGTGGAGTGCTCAGAAGCAAGGACGGGCCGGATTAGAGAGCCAAGAGCTCTATCAAGAGTCTGCAGCAGAGGGAACGTTGGGCTGGTGACGTCTGGGACGCCCAGGGGACCAGTATTCCACATCAAGGGAAAAGCTACAGCCGGGCCAAATGTACTGGCAGTGAGGGGAGGGAAAGCTGTGCTGGACTGCGAGGTGTTGGCAGTGCCAGGAAGAGTGGAGGACGATGACTGAGGTACCTATCTCCAGTACCCCGGACAAGAGGAGGATTAAGGAAGTACCTGTTGTGAGTGAGAGCACGGAGAAGACACGTTACCACGAGGACGACGGAGGAACCTGGGTGTGTGGGAACTGTTCCTCAGGAGACCAGAAGCCAGGACCAGGAACCTCAACATCTCTCAACAGAGGACGAGTCAGCTTCGTGGTTGGAGTGAAATAAGCTAGATAATTGTCCCTCCCTTTATCCCTTTTGATCTAGGTGAACTAGAATATTTTATATGTTGTGAACATTTCTACTCATCATTTTATTGTCTAAGTGACAGAATATTAGCACTTTGGCATGCCCCGCGCGCCACTCCTCAACTGTGCGATTTGGGTCCCAGCGTTTCACGGGAGCGCACGTTAATTCTGAATAGTGTATACTCTCTTCAACTTTGTCACCTTAATTCTCATCCTACGAGATTAAATTTGGTATTATTGTGTTCGCAATAGCATTCTCTACAGCACTAAATGCATATAAACTCCAAAAGCCCGGCTAATTACCCGCAGCAAACAAAGAAAGTGCGAACGAGTTACCCAGGAGCGCGCAAAAGCTATAAAATGTGTTCATTCTTTTCATTCTGGTCACCTCAATTTTCGTCCTAGGTCTTTCATTTTGGTATCAATGGGTTCGCAATAGACGTCTCTAGAGGAACATTTGCATATAAAATAAAAAACCTGGTCACGCTGCACCCGCCGATGAGTTGAAGACGGGCCACGTGTTAACCGCGAGTGAGCGCCCAGACGCCTTCCAGCTACACTCCCAATTCCTGCCCACAAATGTTTAGTATTTAGTATTTTAGTATATGTAGTATTATAGTTTAGTATTTTTTGTGTAGTAGTTGTACATCACATAAGCATTGTAGATAGCCATTTGCACAAAATAGATGGTCATTTTCTTCATCCATTTGTGAGTTTTCCTTATGAAGTGATAATATTTGATCATTTGGTCAAAGTAATCAACACCTTTCATGTTTGTATTGTAGTCACAGATTGCATTCGGCTTGTTGACAGTTACCAAACAGTCCCCCCAAAAATCTGATAAAAACCTGATTTTTGGCAATTATTTTAGTGGATAACGCAATGCTGCGTCATCCCCGAGATTACCGACAGTAAACGGATGACGCAATGCTGCGTCATGCCCAGGCGAAAGTGTTAAGCTAGGAGTCAAGAGCTCATTTAGGCATGAGTTGGTGCGTGTGAGCATTAAGGCGGTGATGTTAGTGATTCTGGAAGTGGTAGCTGGTGTGCAAAGAGCCAGCAACGAACTCTGAAACGCCCAGCTGATCGCATTGCTAGAGGCGTGGGAATGTCACGACGTTTCTGACAGCTGGAGCTGTCAGCTGATCATGCTGCCAAAGGCACGAGGTGTTCCCCCGCGCTCGAGGAGTAGACCCAGTCAGCTGACCATGTTGGCAGAGACGTGTCATTGAGAAGTGTTGCCAACAGCGACGATATCCGCCTTTTGACATTTCTTTACACAATTTATATGTGTATATATGCTTTTGTTTCAGTAAACTTTTAAACTAACTGATGAGTTTAAGTGAGCCTCCATTCTCTAGGTCCATATATATATATATATATATATATATATATATATATATATATATATATATATATATATATATGAGACCATTAGTGACACCTTGCGCTGCACGTGATATTGCATCTTTGATTAAGATAACCACTAAGACCACTGACGTGTTGCTGGAACTCGAGTATAAACACCCAGCTGGCGACCTGGGTAGACCAGATATCCAAGAGAGCGTTCCAGTGTCAGGACGGGCAGGTTCAGGTGAGTGAGTCATAGGAGGCTTGAACCTCCCCACTCGCTAGGGGTGTATAAGGCCAGCCCTTGGCCGACTGGGGGAGCCTAAGGGCGAGCAGTGGCGCCTGGTACTGAGGGGCTAGGACCCATGGGACGACCCCAACCACAGGTAGGAAGGGGGTGAACCATGAATGTGTCAAAAACTTTTGTCATATCTGTGTCTCCGAGGCCTGTTAAGGATTTAGTGGTGGTGGACCTTTAAATGTTGACTAGGGAAATAGATGATTGTACTTGAACCTAGGGAAAATCAAGAAGTAAGGTAAACAGCCTAGTACAAAGTCACAAATTTATATGTATAAAACACTCACTGTTACACATATATTTACACCTCTAGGAAACCTGGACTCTCGCTTAAAGAACACCTCCAAAGTCTGCAAACCACTCTACAATATCTTGCATCCCTGTTTAAATACAAAGGTCGGCTTATCTGGCTGTATGGACGGAGAAAACTCCTCAAATAGCAGGACCGGGTAGGCAGTGATACACCTCCCCTCAAGTCAAGATAACGTCCACCTCTCTTGCGTCATCGCCCCTTAATACTCTATGCTATACATTTGCAATCAAGTCCTTTATTGACTTTATTTACCATACTCCCCCATGCATGCTTTTAGATTGAGTCCATTTTTCCCTCACACAGTTAGGCTATTCCAGTTCACATTATTCCTGACAATCTCCAGCAGAGAAGGTACTACTTTGCTGGGCGGAGTATTACTGGTAACTTGCGGCCTCCCAGATATCAGCTGTAGATATTTTCCTATCAAAAATTCTCCACTGTGGCCACCAACATTTTATGCTTGAAACTAACCTCCACAGGAGGTAAGGTTCGTAACAGGGAGCAAGAGGATCACCTTGCTGAAAACCTTCATATGATCTGATTTCGTGTTCACCAAAGAGGAGTTTTGACTCACCACCGTAGCACGATAATATGAACGGGTAGAGGGGCCGGAAATGGCAATGTACGGCACAAAGTCCTGCATCTCTTCTGACCATGTTGAAGGCATTCTTAAAGTCACGTTTAAGCAGGGCCCGTTCATCAGAAAAGTTGGTGATGTATGCTCGTGCTACATGGGCAGCCGCTTCACAGCCTTGGAGGATTTCAAATCCTTGCTGAATTACTTTCAGCAATTCACCCGCTTGCTGGCTGACTACCCTCGTAGCAGCCTTGGCATCCAGGCGTCGGAGAGTGTTGCCAACAGTGATTGACCTGATTCCCTCGTCCTTTTTTTTGAGAGCACAGAGGGAGGCAACAAAATAAAGAGGGATATATATATATATATATATATATATATATATATATATATATATATATATATATATATATATATATATATATATATATATATATATTAGTATATTTTGGTAGCAGTCTTTCCTGTAGACATATATTATTAAATATGACCGAAAAAGTAAGATTAATAATTCTAACACGAATTTTCTCAATCTTTCGTACATTACGCTTCACTGTTGGAGGTAAATCAAAAATCACTTCTCCAAAATTCATTTTTATTTCTAGTCTGACGCGACACGGGCGCGTTTCGTAAAACTTATTACATTTTCAAAGACTTCACAAATACACAACTGATTAGAACTTGCGTTTCCCTGATTTTATATCTACATTTGAGTGAGGTGGGAAGGGTGATGTGGCATTACATTTGAGTGAGGTGGGAAGGGTGATGTGGCATTACATTTGAGTAAGGTGGGAAGGGTGATGTGGCATTAACACAAGACAGAACACTAGGGGATATTAATAGGGTATTAAAAGTATCAACACAAGACAGAACAGAAACAATGGGTATTGAATAGAAGTGTTTGTAGAAAGCCTATTAGTCCATATTTCTTGATGCTTCTATATTGGAGCGGAGTCTTGAGGTGGGTAGAATATAGTTGTGCAATAATTGGCTGTTGATTGCTGGTGTTGACTTCTTGATGTGTAGTGCCTCGCAAACGTCAAGCCGCCTGCTATCGCTGTATCTATCGATGATTTCTGTGTTGTTTACTAGGATTTCTCTGGCGATGGTTTGGTTATGGGAAGAGATTATATGTTCCTTAATGGAGTCCTGTTGTTTGTGCATCGTTAAACGCCTAGAAAGAGATGTTGTTGTCTTGCCTATATACTGGGTTTTTTGGAGCTTACAGTCCCCAAGTGGGCATTTGAAGGCATAGACGACGTTAGTCTCTTTTAAAGCGTTCTGTTTTGTGTCTGGAGAGTTTCTCATGAGTAGGCTGGCCGTTTTTCTGGTTTTATAGTAAATCGTCAGTTGTATCCTCTGATTTTTGTCTGTAGGGATAACGTTTCTATTAACAATATCTTTCAGGACCCTTTCCTCTGTTTTATGAGCTGTGGAAAAGAAGTTCCTGTAAAATAGTCTAATAGGGGGTATAGGTGTTGTGTTAGTTGTCTCTTCGGAGGTTGCATGGCTTTTCACTTTCCTTCTTATGATGTCTTCGATGAAACCATTGGAGAAGCCGTTATTGACTAGGACCTGCCTTACCCTACAGAGTTCTTCGTCGACTTGCTTCCATTCTGAGCTGTGGCTGAGAGCACGGTCGATAGTGAAACGCAGCACGGAACTCTGCTCAAATGCCTCCTTCAGCTCCTGCAGATGTCTGACATCAGGTACCTGTGTAAAAATGTCGTCAACATACCTGCAGTATATGGCCGGTTTCAAGTTCATGTCGACTAAGACTTTTTGCTCGATGGTACCCATGTAGAAGTTTGCAAACAGGACACCTAGGGGAGAACCCATGGCGACCCCATCTACTTGCTTATACATGTGCCCATCCGGGCTCAAGAAGGGTGCCTCTTTAGTACAAGCTTGGAGTAGTTTCCTCAGAATACTTTCTGGCATGTCAAGAGGAGTACAGGCTGGATCACGATACACTCTGTCGGCTATCATTCCGATTGTCTCGTCCACAGGTACGTTGGTAAACAGCGATTCTACGTCCAACGAGGCTCTTATCCCTGTGGCCCGTGCGCCCCGCAGTAAGTCCACAAATTCCTTTGGAGACTTCAGGCTGAAGGCGCAAGGAACATAAGGAGTCAGCAGGCCGTTGAGTTGCTTCGCCAGTCTGTACGTGGGTGTGGGTATCTGGCTAATGATTGGCCGAAGTGGGTTTCCAGGCTTGTGCGCCTTGACATTTCCATACGCATATCCAGGTTTATATTCCCCAATGATCTTTGGCAGGTGGAGTCCGGATTTCTTGGCGTTCACAGTTTCGATCAGTTTGTTGACCTTTGCTTTTAATTCGGCTGTAGTGTCCTTAGCAACGCAACAGTAACTACAGGGCGCCTTAATCCGCTTGACCATCAAGCGGATTAAGGCGCCCTGTAGTTACCAGTTGCGTTGCTTCTGGGAGTATGGGTTCGAGTCACTTCTGGGGTGTGAGTTTTCATTCGCATATAGTCCTGGGGACCATTCAGGCTTGTTCGCATTTGTGTTCCTCACGTGTGCCCCAAAGAATGAGGTGATTTGGTGAAATGCTATGCCCAAGATTACCATCCGAGTTGCCGTCGGAGAAGTGGCTCAAATAGCCTCGGCTATCACTTCCTTTTGACGGCCGTGATGGTCAAGCGGATTAAGGCGCCCTGTAGTTACCAGTTGCGTTGCTTCTGAGAGTATGGGTTCGAGTCACTTCTGGGGTGTGAATTTTCATTTTCATATATATATATATATATATGTCGTACCTAGTAGCCAGAACGCACTTCTCAGCCTACTATGCAAGGCCCGATTTGCCTAATAAGCCAAGTTTTTATGAAGTAATTGTTTTTCGACTACCTAACCTACCTAACCTAACCTAACCTAACTTTTTCGGCTACCTAACCTAACCTAACCTAACCTATAAAGATTGGTTAGGTTTGGTTAGGTAGGGTTGGTTAGGTTCGGTCATATATCTACGTCAATTTTAACTTCAATAACAAAAAATTGACCTCATACATAATGAAATGGGTAGCTTTATCATTCCATAAGAAAAAAATTAGAGAAAATATATTATTTCAGGAAAACTTGGCTTATTAGGCAAATCAGGCCTTGCATAGTATGCCGAGAAGTGCTTTCTGGCTACTAGGTACGACATATATATATATATATATATATATATATATATATATATATATATATATATATATATATATATATATATATATATATATATATATATATATATATATTTATATATATATATATATATATATATATATATATATATATATATATACATATATATATATATATATATATATATATATATATATATATATATATATATATATATATATATATATATATATATATATATTGTGACGATAATCTCTTTCAAGAGAGATTAAGCCTGCTCTTCCCTACCCAAAGTTACGTCCAGTCTACAAGTGTAAGATGCTACATTCAAGATACGTCTTCGAGTAGCACAAAACGTTTTGACCAGGAGGCAAAACGTACCATAAACCCCCAACTTCACACACCCTCCATGCCGGCTCGTCGTCAAACAGCTAACTACCCATCCCAGCCTGCCTGCTCCTGATTGGTGACTCGCCGAGTGCACACCTTCACACTGCACCTCAGCGCCATCTACCTGAGTCGATGTCTGAGCATGGACCAGCCATCAACTTCCGAATATTCTTTGTGCTCTAAGAGTTGACATCTCTCTCTGGCATACTAAGCTCTAAGTTTTTGTACTAAGGGAGGTCTCAGCCATAGCCAATATTCTCAGCACCATTTCACCATTTACTATTTTATCTCACATTGTTTTTGCATTTATCATTGTTATTTAATTGCACTATTCATTTCCCCGAGATTTGTCTTTATTTTTATTTATGTTTAAAGTATATATTAAAGTTTCATTGTTCATACTTTGTGTTTTACGTGTTCCTCCCTCTTACTTACCACAGACAACAGGCAAGCAGTCTATCTTTTTTTTGTAAGAGTGACCAGGCATTGACACGTGCCATTGGAGGACTGTTGAACATCTATACTCCAACACTTTCCCATCACAATATATATATATATATATATATATATATATATATATATATATATATATATATATATATATATATATATATATATATATATATATATATATATATATTTCATTGAATATGACCGCATATTCTGTATTTATTATTTTCTGGTTTAGGGCTTCTATCCCTCTAACTATTTTCTTAGCATCAGGGCTTAATTGAAATAGGAGTTCTCCAAAACTCATTTTCGTACTTTTAAGGTGAAGAAAAGAAGTGATTTACTATAGAGTGTATTACATTTATTTATATAATTTGCACAACGTTTCGAACCTCCATGGTTCATTCTCAAGTGAACAGATCTTACAATACTAGTTGATTTTATACCCGCACTGGGTCAGGTGATAATACAATAAAGGTGAAAACATGGGGGGATACATAAGGGATAAATGTGAGGTGAAACATAGAGGCTGCAGAAGGCTTATTGGTCCATACGAGGCAGCTCCTATCTAAACACAAAGATTAATCCAGTGTAATTGGCCTATTATGTTGGACATTGTCTTCTGTGTTGGCATCGATATGTTCTTGTCTTGTCCTTACTCTCATGGTGGGTAGAGTACTCTAGATATATATATAGAGTATATATATATACATCTATATATATATATATATATATATATGTATATATATATATATATATATATATATATATATATATATATATATATATATATATATATATATATATATATATATATATATATATATATATATATATACGAAACGCGCTGAAGTGTCGCGTCAGACTAGAAATAAAAATGAATTTTGGAGAATTGATCTTTGAATTACCATCAACAGTGAAAAGAAACGTAAGAAAGATGTGTTAGAATTATTAATCTTACTTTTTCGGTCATATTTAATATATATATATATATATATATATATATATATATATATATATATATATATATATATATATATATATATATATACATATACATATACATATATATATATATATATATATATATATATATATATATATATATATATATATATATATAGATATATATATATATATATATATATATATATATATATATATATATATATATATATATATATATATATATATATATATATATATATATATATATATATATATATATATATTAAATATGACCGAAAAAGTAAGATTAATAATTCTAACACATCTTTCTTACGTTTCTTTTCACTGTTGATGGTAATTCAAAGATCAATTCTCCAAAATTCATTTATATATATATATATATATATATATATATATATATATATATATATATATATATATATATATATATATATATATATATATATTGTGACGGTAACACGTTGGTGTTCGGCTGTCCAAAGCTAGGGGTATGGCCTCGTCACATAGTATTAAAAAAAAATTGAAAATCTGGAACTTCGTCTGTGGTAAGGTAAGGAGAAGACACACAAAACACAAGTAAATTTTAACAATGAAATTTTAATTACGTTAAAGAAATAAAACATGAATAAATGGTCAAACAAATTCGTATAATAAAATCAATCAATCAAAATAATAAGAATAATTAAATGACACAATGAAAAGTTACGTTAAGACAAAATAACAAGAAGTGCAATATTCAAGTATATGAAAGGTGCTGGAATATTGGCTTTAAGCTATCACCTCTCTCAGTATACGTACGCTAAAGCTTACGTCTAGCAGGGAGAAGTGTTAACTGTGAAAGCACGGAATATTCTGAGGACTGAGGTCGTGGCGGCCCCAGACATCAAGTAGTATGGGGGGGGGTGGAGTGCAGTTGCAGCCCGACCGGCGACCAATCAGAGGAGCCGGCAGCAAGACAGGTAGTTTGGCGGTTTGAGTCTGAGCAGGTGTTCTTGGCTGCATACGTTTTGCGCTCTGGCAAACCTTGCTGGTGTTGTTGTCGTTGTTGGACATTTCTTCCATAGTAGTTATATATATTTGTTGCGACGTATTTTTGGAGGGAAGAGCAGGCTCAATCTCTTGAAGGAGATTATCGTCACAACTCTCCCCCGAAGCCTGCGGTTCTGGAAGAAGTACGTCGTTATGTGGTGGAATAATAGATGGAGTCGCTTCTACTTCATAAACTCTGGAGAGATCATTGGCTAAGATGTTGTCGGAATCTTGGTATAGCGTGTCTCCAGGTTGAATTTCTGCAGTTAGCAAGCCCATAGTAGAAGACGTTGAGATGAGAAGTGGGCGTGCTGCAGGAGGTGTAGGGTGGTGTGGTCCGTGTTGATGGTGGACCGAGCACTTTTCAGGTGTGGAGTGAAGTGCTGAAGCTTCAGGATGAGGAAGAGTAGCTCCTTGCCAATTGTTCCGTAGTTCCTTGTAGCAGTAGTCGCTGACAGGTGTATTCTTCTCGCCTCGTTGCTGCATCACGACACCACCAACGTCGGTACCACTGGCGTCGACATGGAGGATGAAGGGCTTATCTGACGAGGTGAGAGTGGAATTAGAATAGGGCAAAGGAGCACGATTATTATCCGGAAAGCATGTGGGAAGATCATTAAGGATTTCGGAATTGGAAAGCGCTGACTCCTTGTCAGTGCTTTCGGGAGGAGAAGCTGGGAAGGTCGCACTGTGGATGTAGGGTTCTGTGAAGGTAGAACAGTTAGTCAGGACAGTGGGAGGAGTACCATTATATTGCTTCAGGAGGTTGACGTGGCACAGCTGGGTCTTCCGCCGCCTATCTGGAGTCTCTATTACGTAGTTGTTGTTATTCCTGCACTCTTTGACGCAGTAGGGTCCTGAAAACCTGTTTTGTAAAGGTGAACCTGGGATAGGGAAATATGCAAGGACGAAGTCTCCCGGCTTGAATTTTCTTACTTTGCTGGTCTGGTCATAATGAGTCTTCATTCTCTCCTGGGCTTTCAATAGATTATCATGGGCAAAGCGGTGGACTCTCTCTAGAATGTGTTGAAGGTTTTGAAGAAACTGGGGCACATTCTGATGCTCACTGAAGGTGGCATCTCTGAGAGAGTCTTTGAAAGCCTTAAGGGGAGTACGGCACTTACGGCCGTAGAGCATCTCATAAGGAGATACTCCTAGGGACTCATTGGGGAGACTTCTGTAAATACACATTATAAGGTCAATCTGCTTATCCCAATCCTTAGAGGTTTCACTACAAAACTTTTTCAAGAGTGCTTTGATTGTCTGATGACTACGTTCAAGAGAACCCTGTGAAGCAGGATGATAGGGGCTGGACAATACCTGTTTGATGTTGAACTCCTCCAGTGTCCTTTTGAAGAGATCACTGGTGAAGTTGGTACCACAGTCGCTCTGAATCTCCCTGGGAAATCCGTATTGAGTGAAGATCTTCAATAGATGTTTTATAACCGTAGCAGCCGTGATGTTCTTCACTGGAACTGCTATGGGAAATCTGGTGGTAGGACACAGGATGGTTAGGATCTCTCTCTCTCTCTCTCTCTCTCTCTCTCTCTCTCTCTCTCTCTCTCTCTCTCTCTCTCTCTATCTCTCTCTCTCTCTCTCTCTCTCTCTCTCTCTCTCTCTCTCTCTCTCTCTCTCTCTCTCTCTCTCTCTCTCTCTCTCTCTCTCTCTCTCTCTCTCTATCTCTCTCTCTCTCTCTCTCTCTCTCTCTCTCTCTCTCTCTCTCTCTCTCTCTCTCTCTATCTCTCTCTCTCTCTCTCTCTCTCTCTCTCTCTCTCTCTCTCTCTCTCTCTCTCTCTCTCTATCTCTCTCTCTATCTCTCTCTCTCTCTCTCTCTATCTCTCTCTATCTCTCTCTCTCTCTCTATCTCTCTCTCTCTCTCTCTCTATCTCTCTCTCTCTCTCTCTCTCTCTCTCTCTATCTCTCTCTCTCTCTCTCTCTCTCTATCTCTCTCTCTCTCTCTCTCTCTCTCTCTCTCTATCTCTCTCTCTCTCTCTCTCTCTCTATCTCTCTCTCTCTCTCTCTCTCTCTATCTCTCTCCCGAGCACAACATTTGGCCCACTTGTCTGGGTCAATTCGGCATAGGAAGGATAAATGAGAACGGACAACGTCTGCTAGAACTCTGCTGCCTTCATGGTCTCTGTGTCACCATGCAACACGTTCTTCGGCACAAAGCCTCAACACCGAGTATCTTGGAGACACCCCAGATCCAAGCACTGGCACCAGCTTGACCTGATTCTTACCAGGCGTGCAAGTCTACCCAGCGTCAAGATTACACGTCAGATTGTAATCAGCTACCAGAGTGCTGTCTGTGACACCGACCACTCTCTGGTTTGTAGCAGGGTCAAGAGGCAACCAAAGAAGATTCATCACTCGAAAGAGGCAGGCAGACATCACATCGACACCATCAAGACCCGCAACCATGACAAGGTGGAAGATTTTGCACATGTGCTCGAGGAAGCTCTCCCTGGCCCAGCCGGGGTCACTGCCTGTAAAAGATGGGAGCACTTCATAGACGCTGTGTTCAACGCTGCCATTTCCACCTTTGGCAAGAAGACCAGCAGGTCGACAGACTGGTTCGAGGCTCACTCGGAAGAGATGACACCTGTCATCGAAGAGAAGAGAAACGCCTTGGTAGCCTACAAAGACTGCCCAAGTCGGCGCAACTTACAGATCCTTCGGGCCGTCCGCTGCAAAGTGCAGCAGAGCGCCAGGCGGTGTGCCAACATCGCCTATTGCCAACAACAACTATTGTGCCAACAACAACTATTGGCTCCAGCTCTGCTCCCAGATACAGACTGCAGCGGATACAGGCAATGTAAGGGGAATGTATGACGGCATCAAGCAGGCCCTCGGCCCAATCCAGAGGAACACCGCTCCTCTGAAATCTGCCACCGGCGAGGTGATTCAGGACCAGACACTGCAGCTGAAGCGCTGGGCCGAGCACTACTATGAGCTATACGCCAGGGAAAATGTGATCACCGAAGACGCCCTGAGAGCCATTGAGTGCCTGCCTGTGTTAATGGAGCTCGACAGCTAACCGACCCTCGAAGAACTCAGCGATGCCCTAGACTCCCTTGATTCTGGTAAAGCTCCTGGCAAAGATGGCATTCCTGCTGAGACCTTGAAGTGCTGCAGAGGTAGCCTGCTCAGGGAGCTGCATGAAATTCTCTGCCTCTGCTGGGAAGAAGGAGAGGTGCCACAAGACATGAGGGATGCCAACATCGTTACGCTGTATAAGAATAAAGGTGACAGGGGCGACTGTAACAACTACCGTGGAATCTCCCTCCTCAGTATTGTCGGAAAGCTGATTGCTCGAATCGCATTGAAGAGGCTCCAAGTACTTGCAGAGAGAGTCTATCCAGAATCACAATGCGGATTCAGAGCTGACAGGTCCACCATCGACATGGTCTTTTCCCTCACACAACTGCAGGAGAAATGCAGGGAACAGAAGCAGCCACTCTTCGTAGCCTTCATAGATCTGACGAAGGCCTTCGACCTCGTCAGCAGGGATAGCCTGTTCAAGATCCTCCCCAAGATCGGATGCCCACCCAGGCTCCTCAGCATCATCAGGTCTTTCCATGAGAACATGAGGGGCACCGTGGTCTTTGATGGCCTAACATCAGACGCCTTTGATATCCGAAGTGGAATAAAGCAGGGCTGCATACTGGCTCCAACCCTATTCGGGATTTTCTTCGCAGTTATGCTGCAACATGCTTTTGGATCTGTCACGGAAGGCATTTATCTCCGGACCAGGTCGGATGGAAACCTGTTTAATCTCACCAGGCTGAGAGCCAAGACGAAGGTTCGACTGAGGTGTCTGCGCGACTTCCTTTTTGCCGACGACGCAGCACTCAGCTGAAGTCCTCAAACGGCTCATGACCCGCTTCAGCGAGGCCTCTCAGGCATTTGGACTCACCATCAACCTGAAGAAAACACAAGTCATGGGACAAGGAGTGGACTCCCAACCTGACATCAGCATCTCCGATTCCAAACTGGAAGTCATTCACGACTTCGTGTACCTGGGCTACACAATCTCTGACTCCCTCTCTCTTGATCCGGAGCTAAACAAACGCATTGGTAAGGCATCTACGACCATGTCCAGACTGACAAAGAGAGTGTGGGCCAACAATAGGCTTACTGAGTATACTAAGATTCAGGTTTACAGAGCCTGTGTCCTGAGCACTCTCCTTCATGGCAGTGAGTCTTGGACACTCCGCGCCCGTCAGGAAAGACAGCTGAATGCCTACCACATGCGCTGCCTTCGACACATCTTGGACATCACCTGGCAGGATAAGGTGACAAACAACAACGTCTTGGGGAGAGCAAGAATCACCAGCATGTACACAATGCTGAAACAGAGAGGAATGCGCTGGCTCTGGCATGTTGTGCGAATGGGCGACGGCAGGATCCCCAAGGATCACCTGTACGGAGAGCTGATGCAGGGAAAGCGTCCAACGGGCAAGCCCCAGCTACGGTACAAAGACGTATGCAAGAAGGACCTGAAAGTCTTGGACGTCGATCTTGCTATGTGGGAGACACTGGCCGCAGACAGTTCTGCCTGGGGGCAGTCTGTTCAAAGAGATCTCTCCAAGTTCGAGGAGTCACTTGCCAAGGAATCGGAGGCAAAGAGACAGAGAAGGAAAGCCGGTAGCCAGGAAGACAAACCAGAATCGGGCTTCGTTTGTGCTCGGTGTGGGATGGACTGCCACTCTCGGATTCGCCTCATCAGTCACACCAGACGCTGCACCAGGATTGACAACCAGGGCGCAACTCCATAGTCTCCCGAGACTGACGGATGCCTACTACTGCTACAACGCTAACATGAGGTACTCCACTCCCTGGTGGCTGGAAGGTACCCATGAGGCAGTTACTAATGGCTAATACGAAAGACTTACTTCTCTAGGTTGGAAGTGAACCTGGAACCCGTCCGGCGGAGACCTCATAGTCTCAGATAAAGTCACAGAGACACGTCCTAAAAACATAATACTAAAATGCCAGCAAAAATACAACAAACTTAACACACACCAGCTGCATCAGTTTTTAAACCATGTGCCTTAGATCGTTCCCACCTGAGTTAAAAGTTCATGCCTCATGAAACAGTTCCATTTAGGGTCTTTACACCATTGTTGACATTAGACACAGACGCTTAAGAAATGCGTTAACAATATCGACACGTACTGGAAACATTAATGACCTGCGTGTACCACAGTAGGGACGTGTGGCGTAGTTTTATCTCCTGTAATTACTTTGTGATCGTCGCCTCGAATGATCATTATTTATAACAGTGCTGCGTTATCGCTTTCTTGTAACAACTGTTTATTTGCGCTAACGACATTAGTGCTGTTAAACATATCTACCTTAAGAACGTGTGAACATGAACAGCCAATCCATTAGTATGATGTCTGCTAACATCGGGAGCTTTATTGCCAATTTTGGTGTACTCAAACAAGTTTTCAGGATGACTCATCGTGGTACCGATGTGGCTGTTGTGTTGGAAACATTTCTATATAACAGTATTCCTGAGGAATGTGCTAGGATTGCCCTTTATACCTCTTTGTTGCTTATAGACAGTCGTAACCAGGGATGCAGGCTTGCAACGTATTTCAGTAAATCTGCACATGCCGAACCAATTGATGTGGTCATCGTTACTTATCAGTAAACTATGTTCTTTATAATATGCATAAATCCCGAAACCTCAGTAACGGAATATGGAACGTACAGACCTTAGTGTTTGGGTTCTTCCCAAAACAACTTCCTGGTGGGTAATCTTAACTCCCCACTATTGTAACAAAATTGTCAGCACATTAAACATGTGGGCGACCTCATCTAGTATATCACACAGAGGGATTCTAATGAAATCTTTGTATTTATCTACCAACAAAACTTTGGTCACCCTCCCAACTCTTGTTACATGTTTTTTCCTTGACCTGAATAAAACTTATCTACATTTTGAGGATATTTAATTGCAGAACCCTGAGAAATGTTAATTCTTCTGCCTTCACTTTGCTGGCTATTCCGACAGCCAGTGTACTGGACCACACAAGCAGAAGACAATAGTTTTATGAAAAACTACGGAACACCCACAGCAGAGGATCTCAGAGACACCCAACTGGTGTTCAACTGAGACCCTAAGCCTCCCCTAGGGTGATAATTGTGTATTGAGGTATTAGGTGATCCACGCCCCAGTCATACCCGCCAAACACACACCGAAACTACGACGTTGGTACAACGTTCGAGCAAGTTTTGACACCTCCTAACCAGTTATAACAACCAATATAGAAAGTTGTAACCACGTTCTAATACGTCATAAACACGTTAAGCCAAGATGTAACAACTTTATTACAAGTTGTAACAAGCTGAAAATAGAGCCAGTCTCGGTTTGTATTTCCAGGGATATAAACTGCTAGTCACATGCCTCTCCCGGTATTCAACCTCTCATTTAGCTAACTAACAACTGGGTACCTACTTACCGCTAGATAACAGAGGCAATCGGTGATGGAAATGTGCAAAACCATTTATTACATGAACAAGATTCGAACCCGGTATTCCCGATTTTGAGTCGAGAACGAACCAACTGTACTACAGAAACTCAATAAATAAGCTTACTTGTTGCACTGAACAGCACGGGAACAAGCTTAGTTGTGACAACTAACAGTATGAGAACAGACTTAGTTGTGACAACTAATAGTATGGGAACAGACTTAGTTGTGACAACTAATAGTATGGGAACAGACTTAGTTGTGACAACTAACAGTATGAGAGCAGACTTAGTTGTGACAACTAATAGTATGGGAACAGACTTAGTTGTGACAACTAATAGTATGGGAACAAGCTTAGTTGTGGCAACTAACAGTATGAGAACAAACTTAGTTGTGACAACTAACAGTATGAGAACAGACTTAGTTGTGACAACTAATAGTATGGGAACAGACTTAGTTGTGACAACTAACAGTATGAGAACAGAGTTAGCTGTGACAACTAACAGTATGAGAACAAACTTAGTTGTGACAACTAACAGAATGAGAACAGACTTAGTTGTGACAACTAATAGTATGGGAACAGACTTAGTTGTGACAACTAACAGTATGAGAACAGAGTTAGCTGTGACAACTAACAGTATGAGAACAGACTTAGTTGTGGCAACTAATAGTATGGGAACAGACTTAGTTGTGACAACTAACAGTATGAGAACAGAGTTAGCTGTGACAACTAACAGTATGAGAACAGACTTAGTTGTGGCAACTAACAGTATGAGAACAGAGTTGTGACAACTAACAGTATGAGAACAGACTTAGTTGTGACAACTAACAGTATGAGAACAGTCAGGTAGTTGTAACAACTAACAGTATGAGAACAGACTTAGTTGTGACAACTAACAGTATGAGAACAGTCAGGTAGTTGTAACAACTAACAGTATGAGAACAAACTTAGCTGTGACAACTAACAGTATTAGAACAGACAGGTAGTTGTAACAACTAACAGTATTAGAACAGACAGGTAGTTGTGACAACTAACAGTATTAGAACAGACAGGTAGTTGTGACAACTAACAGTATTAGAACAGACAGGTAGTTGTGACAACTAACAGTATTAGAACAGACAGGTAGTTGTGACAACTAACAGTATTAGAACAGACAGGTAGTTGTAACAACTAACAGTATTAGAACAGACAGGTAGTTGTGACAACTAACAGTATTAGAACAGACAGGTAGTTGTGACAACTAACAGTATTAGAACAGACAGGTAGTTGTAACAACTAACAGTATTAGAACAGACAGGTAGTTGTGACAACTAACAGTATTAGAACAGACAGGTAGTTGTAACAACTAACAGTATGAGAACAAACTTAGCTGTGACAACTAACAGTATGAGAACAGACTTAGTTGTGACAACTAACAGTATGAGAACAGACTTAGTTGTAACAACTAACAGTATTAGAACAGACAGGTAGTTGTGACAACTAACAGTATTAGAACAGACAGGTAGTTGTGACAACTAACAGTATTAGAACAGACAGGTAGTTGTGACAACTAACAGTATTAGAACAGACAGGTAGTTGTGACAACTAACAGTATTAGAACAGACAGGTAGTTGTGACAACTAACAGTATTAGAACAGACAGGTAGTTGTGACAACTAACAGTATGAGTATAAGCTTAAGGGGCCCTGGTGACGGTGCACCGAAATTTTCTCAAACACAATTATTTTTAGTAATATCTTCGTGGTAAATGTTCCAATTTATCCTAATGGATCAACATCATACTATGAACAGAAAAATGTAAAAAAAAAATCGAAAAAAAATCACAATTTCAAATTCGATGTCAAAATATAAATATGTAACCAATTGTTAAAAGAATAGAATTTGAAATCTGTAACTAAACCGACCAACAAAAAAAAAATAAAAGTCACAACTTCTGCCACCTGTGGCTGATTAACATAATGACCAATTTCGGTCCAACTTCACATGCTTAGGGCCAGATATGCATTCACCAAGATGTAGAAGGCATAATAAAATCCGCATAAAAACAAAGGAGGGGAAAAATAAAAAATAAATAAAATAAAGTGGTTGTCAGCTTTTGGTACAAGGGAACATAAGACATATTGCCATTGGGAAATGTATTTATATGATGTATCATAAATTACAACATAATAACATACTAACTCATTATTATGTGTGAAATCTGGCCCTCCAGGTGGCACCAGCTGCATATCCACGTTGTAGACCCGCCTTACTTTTCTTCTTCGTGCGTCGGACAGTTGCTTGTGGACAGGTGTTTAAAATTTTTCACTATTTTTCATATTTGGAAAAATCTCCCCTGTCACTTGCTTCACTTTTGACAATGAAACGCATGAGAACCAACTGAGCTCTGAAAATGACAAAAGTTATTAAAACAAGCTTACTTTTGGCATTGAGAAATGTGAGAAGAACTAGTTTGTAGCAACGAATAGTATGCGACCAAACTTGTCTGTGACAGCGATCAGCATGAGAACAAGCTTAATTGTAATATCAAACAATATGAGAACAAGGTTGGTTCTAATAATCTTGCAAAACAAGCTTAATTTTGACACCGAACAGTGTGGTTCAAGTGCACCCTATTTCTGGCAAAAAAAAGTGAGAGAGAGAGAGGGGGTGGTTATCTTGAGGTTATCTTGAGATGATTTCGGGGCTTTTTTAGTGTCCCCGCGGCCCGGTCCTCGACCAGGCCTCCACCCCCAGGAAGCAGCCCGTGACAGCTGACTAACACCCAGGTACCTATTTTACTGTTAGGTAACAGGGGCATAGGGTGAAAGAAACTCTGCCCATTGTTTCTCGCCGGCGCCTAGGATCGAACCCAGAACCACAGGATCACAAGTCCAGCGTGCTGTCCGCTCGGCCGACCGGCTCCCAGCTATGGGGGGTCACGGTTCTGAACATGGTGGCAGAAGATACTAATTCACGCAAGGGGGATGTTGGAGATCATTCCAAACAAGGAGAGAGTGGGGAGTCACGGCAGCTCAAGTAGGGAGTGTACACTAGACATCGAGGCCAGTGATGGAGCCGCACCCCTAAATATGTGATGCTGAACCCCTCTCCAAGATCAAGAGTCATACAGGGTGGTCTCCTAGCGTAATTACAAGCACTCCAGTGTCCATTGCTGGTCGACCGACGGTAGCAGTAGTGTGGCTGCCGAGGTCAGCTGTTTGTTCCATCAGAGAATGGTTGGGGACGTTGTCTGCCAGTACGCAAATAAAAGTCTGGTGCAACAGCCAGAGTTCTCTTTTGGAGGTTTGAGTCCCAGTAGCCCCCAACCACCTCAGGGAAGAACAGCTATTAGCATGCACTACAAAAAAGAGAGTGCCTGAACTGTCACTGTTGTCCAGTCAAAGATCACTCTTGATGTCCTGGGAGATCAAATGTTATGTTGGTGATCAGGTGGAAGAAACTTCAAGTACCTGTTGGTGTTTCCACACGTCAATGATTTGAATGATAAAAGCAATAATGACAATTATTACTGTAAATGGTCTGGATCAATAAATCTACTTGATTTTGTTGAACATCTCTTGCCTAGCTCTCCTAAAAGTTATTGTAAAATATATGTATGATAAACATGAATTAACTGCAGCAATGATAATTGCTAGTTATATATCATCAGCATTATTAGCCTGATATTGGTGAAGATGAACTAGTTATATGAAAATATATATTGTTACATGAATGATAACTATGCAAGAGATTTTATTGGTTATTGATAAATGAGTTATTTATTAATATAACTATTTATTAATATTTAGTAATTAGGTATTTATTAATTTAAAGTTAATAATCTATTATTCTTTAATTGCGTCTTTCCCTACGTTTCTACGACCTTTCAGCTTTGAATAAAGTAATTGTTAATGACTCGATAAGATATAATTCGCCAATCAAGACAAAAGTGCGTATTAAACTTATCCTAAACTGAATTAGATTGTGGCACGATATTTTGATGTGTACATTTGAGATATCTGCTTTGCAGGGATTGTTCTTGATAACACAGTGGTGTGAGTTCTGGATACACTGTACACAGGTACAAAGGTGCACAGGCACATTGTGTTCTGGGTACACAGGTACACTGACGCGTCGTTGCTCGTGTCTACATTCTGTAGTCGCTTAAGCGTTAGGAACGAGTAAACATCTTAGACACTTGTACTGCCTAGATAATGTTCTACCCTGAGATAAGTGTATGTTATTCACTGATTTATATTGTTTCTGTGGTGGTTAAAGCTGATGTCACAGTCTATAACACGATACAAGAACACTCAGTAGGTAGTCTTCACTGAGAGTGAGTGAGTGAGTGAGGCGTGGGGTCTTCCATCCTCCTCCTCGCTGAGGTTACTGGAGGATGTATTTCAGACTATTTCTTACAGTTGTAAACTATTATTCTGAGATAAAAATAGCTTGTAGGAATAAATAAATAGTGATATAAAGACCATTAAGTGTAATTTTGCTATGATTAATTTTTTAACTAAAAAGGAGAAATGATGTCTCAAGGCGTTATATTTTGCTGACTTTCAGATCTGTTTTGGCTAGTAGGTCACATGTGATCTGGCCTACGTGACTTCTGTGTTGTAGGTACCTATTTTTTGCTTGGTGAACAGACACATCAGGGGTGAAAGAAACTTAGCCCACTTTGTTTTCGCCTCCGCCAGGGGATTGATCCCTGGACCCTAGGACTATGAATCCCGAGCGCAGTCCATTCTGCCGTCAGGCCCCCTCACTCAGCCCTCAGGCCCTATGTATGTATGTATGTATGTATGTATGTATGTATGTATGTATGTATGTATGTATGTATGTATGTATGTATGTATGTATGTATGTATGTATGTACGTATGTACGTACGTATGTATGTATGTATGTATGTATGTATGTATGTATGTATGTATGTATGTATGTATGTATGTATGTATGTATGTATGTATGTATGAATGTATGTATGTATGTATGTATGTATGTATGTATGTATGTATGTATGCATGTATGTATGTACGTACTCACCTAATTGTGCTTGCGGGGGTTGAGCTCTGGCTCTTTGGTCCCGCCTCTCAACCGTCAATCAACAGGTGTACAGGTTCCTGAGCCTATTGGTCTCTTTCATATCTACACTTGAAACTGTGTATGGAGTCAGCCTCCACCACATCACTGCCTAATGCATTCCATTTGTCAACCACTCTGACACTAAAAAAGTTCTTTCTAATATCTCTGTGGCTCATTTGGGCACTCAATTTCCACTTGTGTCCCCTTGTGCATGTGCCACTTGTGGTAAATAGCCTGTCTTTATCTACCCCATCGATTCCCTTGAAAATCTTGAATGTGGTGATTTTGTCCCCCCTAACTCTTCTGTCTTCCAACGAAGTGAGGTTTAATTCCCGTAGTCTCTCCTCATAGCTCACACCTCTCAGCTCGGGTACTAGTCTGGTGGCAAACCTTTGAACCTTTTCCAGTTTAGTCTTATCCTTG
Organism: Procambarus clarkii; assembly: GCF_040958095.1. Classification (NCBI taxonomy): domain Eukaryota; kingdom Metazoa; phylum Arthropoda; class Malacostraca; order Decapoda; family Cambaridae; genus Procambarus; species Procambarus clarkii. The sequence goes on from NC_091150.1 coordinate 14,880,305, forward strand.
ACTAGATATGGACTCTATGCTGGAGCCGCATACTCTAGGATTGAACTAACATATGTGGTATATAATGTTCTGAAAGATTCCTTACACAAGTTTCTAAAGGCCGTTCTTATGTTAGCCAACCTGGCATATGCCGCTGATGTTATCCTCTTGATATGAGCTTCAGGGTACAGGTCTGGCGTGATATCAACTCCCAGGTCTTTCTCTCTCTCTCTGACTCTTGAAGTATTTCATCTCCCAAATGATACCTTGTATCTGGTCTCCTGCTCCCTACCCCTATCTTCATTACATTACATTTGCTTGGGGTTAAACTCTAACAATTATTTGTTCGACCATTCCTACAACTTGTCTAAGTCTTCTTGAAGCCTCAAGCTGTCCTCCACTGTCTTAATCCTTTTTATAATTTTGGCGTCTTCAGCAAACATTGAAAGGAATGAGTCTATACCCTCTGGGACATCATTTACGTATATCAGAAACAGGATAGGTCCGAGTACAGAACCCTGTGGGACTCCACTGGTGACTTCACGCCAATCTGAGGTCTCACCCCTCACTGTAACTCTGCCTCCTATTACTTAGGTACTCCCTTATCCACTGGGGCGCCCTACCAGTTACTTCTGCCCGTTTCTCCAGCTTTTGCATCAGCCTTTTATGGGGTACTGTGTCAAAGGCTTTCCGACAGTCAAAAAAAATGCAATCTGCCCATCCTTCTCTTTCTTGCTTAATCTTTGTCACCTGATTGTAGAATTCTATTATGCCTGTAAGGCAAGATTTACCCTCCCTGAACCCATGTTGATGGGTTGTCACGAAGTCTCTTCTCTCCAGATGTGTTACTAGGTTTTTTCTCACAATCTTCTCCGTCACCTTGCATGGTATACAAGTTAAGGACACTGGCCTGTAGTTCAGTGCCTCTTGTCTGTTACCCTCTTTGAATATGGAGACTCCATTTGCCGTCTTCCATATATCTCGTAGGTCTCCGTATGTATGTATGTATGCGTGTATGTGTGAATGTTGATTTGGAAACAGGTTAGCTGATTTTTTGGAGCAAGATTGAGATTTTGTGAATTTGTGTTATCTGCTGGCTCTGGAGTAAAAGTCATCCTGGCTTTGCCCTGTGGATCCTCCTAGATCTGCCCTGTGGATCCTTCTAGATCTGCCTTGTGGATCCTCCTAGCTCTGGTCTACGGATCCTCCTAGCTCTGGCCTACGGATCCTCCTAGCTCTGGCCTACGGATCCTCCTAGCTCTGGTCTATGGATCCTCCTAGCTCTGGTCTATGGATCCTCCTAGCTCTGGTCTATGGATCCTCTTAGCTCTGGTCTATGGATCCTCCTAGCTCTGGTCTATGGATCCTCTTAGCTCTGGTCTATGGATCCTCCTAGCTCTGGCCTACGGATCCTCCTAGCTCTGGTCTATGGATCCTCCTAGCTCTGGTCTATGGATCCTCTTAGCTCTGGTCTATGGATCCTCATAGCTCTGGCCTACGGATCCTCCTAGCTCTGGTCTATGGATCCTCATAGCTCTGGTCTATGGATCCTCTTAGCTCTGGTCTATGGATCCTCCTAGCTCTGGTCTATGGATCCTCCTAGCTCTGGTCTATGGATCCTCCTAGCTCTGGTCTATGGATCCTCTTAGCTCTGGTCTATGGATCCTCCTAGCTCTGGTCTATGGATCCTCTTAGCTCTGGATCTCCTAGCTCTGGTCTATGGATCCTCTTAGCTCTGGTCTATGGACCCTCTTAGCTATGGTCTTCGGATCCTCTTAGCTCTGGTCTATGGATCCTCATAGCTCTGGTCTATGGATCCTCTTAGCTCTGGTCTATGGATCCTCCTAGCTCTGGTCTATGGATCCTCTTTGCTCTGGTCTATGGATCCTCCTAGCTCTGGTCTATGGACCCTCTTAGCTCTGGTCTACGGATCCTCTTAGCTCTGGTCTATGGATCCTCCTAGCTCTGGTCTATGGATCCTCTTAGCTCTGGTCTATGGATCCTCCTAGCTCTGGTCCATGGATCCTCTTAGCTCTGGTCTATGGATCCTCCTAGCTCTGGTCTATGGATCCTCTTAGCTCTGGTCTATGGATCCTCCTAGCTCTGGTCTATGGATCCTCTTAGCTCTGGTCTATGGACCCTCTTAGCTCTGGTCTACGGATCCTCTTAGCTCTGGTCTATGGATCCTCTTAGCTCTGGTCTATGGATCCTCTTAGCTCTGGTCTATGGATCCTCCTAGCTCTGGTCTATGGATCCTCTTAGCTCTGGTCTATGGATCCTCCTAACTCTGGTCTACGGATCCTCTTAGCTCTGGTCTACGGATCCTCTTAGCTCTGGTCTATGGATCCTCTTAGCTCTGGTCTACGGATCCTCCTAGCTCTGGTCTACGGATCCTCCTAACTCTGGTCTACGGATCCTCTTAGCTCTGGTCTATGGATCCTCCTAGCTCTGGTCTTCTAGTTTGCGGATCCTCTTAATTCTGCACAGTATCCTTGGTACTGTGCGGGATAAGGCTTTATTGTGGGCTTTCCATGGAACTTTGCATGACTGTTCTTCACTGTCTACTGATCAGAGTACGGTGCATAATAGGGTGTTACTGTGGAAGGCTCAGTGCCACACTCAAACAACATTTCAAAAAAAATAAACAGAACATATAATAGTGTTACAGAGAGGAAGAATCCGGATGAATCTTCGCCAATCGGCCGGCTACCTGCCCCCATCGCGGCCACAAAATACATAGTGGCTCTCAGGTAAATTCAGGAGTGATCGCTTTTTCTTCACATACAAAAATGTTTCTCAAATCCCAATAAAATTAAATAACTAAATGCAGAAAACTGAGCGCCTTATTTTAACTTAGACTTTCGTGCTTGAACGTCAGGTTTTCTTTTAATGTTTACTGAGCGGCTCTTTACTAAACTAATTATGCTATCTACAACAGTTATCTACGTTACAAGTTCACGCCCAGTTTATACCCACTGATTTTCTCAAATAATATTCCTTCATAAATATATACGTTCTCCCCCTAATTTATTACAACAAAGCATTTTATAACAAACAAAAATGTCACCCCAAATATTAAAGAAATGGAAAAATGTTGAAATATTAAAATTAGTGTCCTTAATAAAAGTAAGATAAACTTAAATAAATGATTTTTTATATATTATTATAAGATCGTAAATAAAACTGTATTAGAATTGGAAAAAAGTTTCCTAAATTTTAAATTTCTTTAGAATATTTATATAATTATCAGTGAGTGGTAAAATATAAATTACTGGTTAATATATATATTGTACTGGATTGATTTTTAAATGTTGCAATTATTTATGAAATTGTTTCCTATACTATATATTTTTGACGCACATTAGTTGTGTTTAATGTGATAATACTAATTTTTTGGAGATATATACAAGAGTTGTTATATTCTTGTACAGCCACTAGTACGCGTAGCGTTTCGGGCAGGTACCTGGAATACGATCCCCGCGAAGAATCGTTGTTACAACCAAGTACTCATTTTACTGTTGAGTTAAACAGAGGCTACAGTTAAGGATTTGTGCCCAGTAAATCCAACCCGGCCGGGATATGAACCCATGACAAAGCGCTCGCGGAACGCCAGGCGAGTGTCTTACCACTACACCATGGAGGCTAGTTCAGAAGAGGTAGTGTACTCCCCCTCCGCTGTTTGTACAAATACACCGTTGTTAGTCAGTAAGTTTTTATGTTGACCTTAATATCCCTCCACTGGTTGATAGATCATAATATTAACCTCCAGAGTGAGGTAGGTCCTAATAATACGCCAGAGGGTGAGAGATCATGGTAACCGTCCACAGGTTAATAGGCCTTAATAATCCTCCAAAGCTGATAGGCCTTCATTACCCTCCAGAAGGTGATGGGTTCTAATAAGCCCAAGTGGGTGATTGGCTTTTGCAACCTTCTAGTGGGTGATATGCCTTTATAACCCCGAGAAGGTAATTGACCATAATAACCCTCCGGAAGGAAATAGGCCAAAATATCCATCCAGAGAGTGATAGGCAATAATAACCCTCCAGAGGGAGATAGACCTTAATTACGTTCAAAGTTATATATGCCTAACAATCCCCCAGAGGCGAATGTCAATGATAACCCTACAGAGGTTGATAGGTCATAATATTAACCCTTCAGAGGTTGATTGGTCATAATATTAACCCTTCAGAGGTTGATAGGTCACAATATTAACCCTCCATATGTTGATAGGTCATAATAATCACCCTCCAGAGGTTGATAGGTTATAATATTAACCATCCAGAGGTTGATAGGTCATAATATTAACCATCCAGAGGTTGATAGGTCATAATAATCACCCTCCAGAGGTTGATTGGTCATAATATTAACCCTCCAGAGGTTGATAGGTCACAATATTAACCCTCCAGAGGTTGATAGGTCACAATATTAACCCTCCAGAAGTTGATAGGTCATAATAATCACCCTCCAGAGGTTGATAGGTTATAATATTAACCCTCCAGAGGTTGATAGGTCATAATATTAACCATCCAGAGGTTGATAGGTCATAATATTAACCCTCCAGAGGTTGATTGGTCATAATATTAACCATCCAGAGGTTGATAGGTCATAATATTAACCCTCCAGAGGTTGATTGGTCATAATATTAACCATCCAGAGGTTGATTGGTTATAATATTAACCATCCAGAGGTTGATAGGTCATAATATTAACCCTCCAGAGGTTGATAGGTCACAATATTAACCCTCCAGAAGTTGATAGGTCATAATAATCACCCTCCAGAGGTTGATAGGTCATAATATTAACCCTCCAGAGGTTGATTGGTCATAATATTAACCATCCAGAGGTTGATAGGTCATAATATTAACCCTCCAGAGGTTGATTGGTCATAATATTAACCATCCAGAGGTTGATAGGTCATAATATTAACCCTCCAGAGGTTGATTGGTCATAATATTAACCATCCAGAGGTTGATTGGTTATAATATTAACCATCCAGAGGTTGATAGGTCATAATATTAACCCTCCAGAGGTTGATAGGTCATAATAATCACCCTCCAGAGGTTGATAGGTTATAATATTAACCCTCCAGAGGTTGATAGGTCATAATAATATTAACCCTTCAGATGTTGATAGGTCATAATAACCCTCCAGAGGTTGATAGGTCATAATAATCACCCTCCAGAGGTTAATTGGTCATAATAATCACACTCCAGAGGTTGATAGGTCATAATAATCACCCTCCAGAGGTTGATAGGTTATAATATTAACCCTCCAGAGGTTGATAGGTCATAATAATATTAACCCTTCAGATGTTGATAGGTCATAATAACCCTCCAGAGGTTGATAGGTCATAATATTAATCCTCCAGAGGTTGATAGGTCCTAATATTAACCCTCCAGAGGTTGATAGGTCATAATAACCCTCCAGAGGCGGGTAGGTCATAATAACCCTCCAGAGGGTGATAGGTCATAATAACTCTCTAGAGGGTGATAGGTTATAATAACCCTCCAGAGGGTGGTAGGTTATAATAACCCTCCAGAGGGTGATAGGTTATAATAACCCTCCAGAGGGTGATAGGTTATAATAACCCTCCAGAGGGTGATAGGTCATAATAACCCTCCAGAGGGTGATAGGTTATAATAACCCTCCAGAGGGTTATTATGACCTACCACCCTCTGGAGGGTTATTAATAATAGCCTTCTAGAGAGTTATTGACTTAAATAACTCTCCAAAAGGTGATAGACCATAATATGCCTCCAAAGCTAAGCTGTAATAATCCTCCAGCGGATGATAGGTTATAATAACCTCCAGTGAGTGACAGGGCACAATAACCCTTCTTATGGTGATTTTCCTTAATAGACCTCCAGTTGGTGATAGGCCATAATAACCCTCCAGAGGGATATAGGCTACAACATTTTCCAGAGGATGATAGACAGTGACAGTCCTCCTAAAGGTCAATGATAACCCTCCAAAGGGTGATAGGCCTTAATTGCCTTCCAGAGAGTGATAAGCATTAATAACCCTAATAGGTTGACAGGCCATGATAACTCTCCAGAGGGTTAAATGCAATAATAACCCTCCAGCGTGTGACAGGCTATAATAACCCTTCAGAGGGTAATAGGCTATAATAACCCTGCAAAGGATGATAGAACATAATAACGCTACTGGGGATATAGGCCATATTACTCCTATAGTGGGAGATAGGTTCAAACAACTCTCCAGAGGGAGATAGGTCACCCTAGCCAAGGGTGTTGGCTGGCCACATGGTCATCCATCTAGTGGCCTCCTTAACCTGACTGACTGAGATTTGGACTGATTTGTGGGTCATTGACTAGATAATTATATTGACAATTAATAGATAGGTTGGGTTTGGGAGGGAGTAAAATATCTGGCAGTCTTATATTCAAGAGGACTTGTAACCTCAGCCTGGTAAATAGTAGTCCCGTTTCCCTGCCAGGCGTAGGAACACCTTGATGCTCACAGAGTTGTATTAATCTGCGACAATTAATGTTAGTGTAGTGTAAAGCTAGGATGTTAGTTATGTTTAGAACTAACTAGTGACAAGTAAATATTGTATTGGAGGATTAGTAAATGTTACTGTACGATCAGTTTAAGGATTCAGGCAACAGCCACGTGGTGAGAGAGCTTTCTTCACTAACAAAACACCAAGCGGTCTGGAGTTCGTGCTGTGGGATCTCTCTCTCCCTTTTACCTTCTTCCTTGTGTCCTCTTATCTCCTTAATCTTTGTGATATCAGGTTAAGTACTATACCATTATTGTAACCTGCCGGTAAGTATTCGAAATGTATTTGATTTGTGTTCCCTAGGCCAGTGTTTTGTCCCCAGGTGTTTACTTTTTGGGGTGGCCTAGTGAACAGTGTTGCATATTAAAATTATTATGTGTTTAATTCTGTCCTTAATGAAAGTAGACCTTACCTCTAGTGTTGCTGTATGCACTCTCGCTTCCTATCTATGTAGATTCAGTGAGGTAACGTAACATCGAGATAGTAATGTATTTGTTGTATTTGGCGGGATTACGGTTAACTAATTATATGAACAAATCCACAAGGGCCGTGACGAGGATTCGAACCTGTGTCTGGGAGCATCCCAGATACTGCCTTAATCGACTGAGCTACGACAGGGTAAAAGGGTTGAAACCGAAGTTCTACTGAACTTCGGGATCTACGGGATCCAGTAAGATTCAGTAGAACTTCGGTTTCAACCCTTTTACCCTGTCGTAGCTCAGACGATTAAAGCAGTGTCTGGGATGCTCCTGGACGCAGGTTCGAATCCTCGTCACGGCCCTTTTGGATTTGTTCATTTGATGTATCACGTTAGTGTGATTTCAGTGTGTAACAAATTATATATATATAGGTATTCTAAAGCTGGAGTTTCCATTATCCATTTTGATTATGGGTAGGTTATCTGTTTCTAGACGATAGACGATTATTATTTATTCTTTGCGGGGAATTGTTTTCACTCGGGACCGAGCCTTACCTAACCCGATTAATTGGTACTCCCTTACCTTAAACATTGACCCTACAGAGCAAGTCCTCATTTGTAACAATATTATTGACAGCACCCTTCCATCTTAGTAAATTTTTCCGTAGTGATTAAACAGCTTTCTACTGTCATCCCTAATTCTAGTTACTGCGGCAATTCCGTTTTCAGTGATTGCAAATTTAATCCCATTTTCAATGATTTATAAATAAATCCTATTTTCAAAGATTTATTAATTCTACCAAACCGTCAGTTAATTTTTTTTTATATTAAACATATGAATGAAATTGCAGAAGGCTTATTGAGACAAACAGTATCTCCTATTTATTTTGACCTATGATGAATCAATCATTAACTGCCACTTAGACACGAAATCAACTCCAAAAGGCATATACATAAGCAGCAAAGAAATGGCACAATGTTCTCACCCTTGTATTTGTCCATGTCTTTCCTAAATAAGATATAAATATATCCCTTGTTTTAACCAAAATATTTGTCCAAATCTAAATAAATAAATATGGAAATGTTCGTTTGTTCAAAATCGCTAATCTCCGAAAGTTCTTCATCAATTGCTTTGAAATTTTCACACAATGTTCCATTCGAATCCGGCCAAGTTTTTATACGTATTATATACATATCACGTCTGTAAAGGTAAAAAAAAAACATGCTTTTCTAAAAAAAACTGTGTTTTTCATGTGTTTTTCATTTGAGGGAAATCTTCGCACCCTCTTTACCGATGACACAACGGAAAAGAGGTTTCATTTTGACACATATGACACATTTTGACACAACGTTGCATTCAAATAGGCGTGTCTTTTTATATATCTACTATATACATGCCTCACCTGTGATAGGAAAAACATGCTTTTTTTTTTTAAACTTCGCTATCTGTTGGACGTGAGAGCAACACTCACTGTAATTTCCCAAAGTTCTTCACCAATTTCTTTGAAATTTTGACACAACGTTCCATTCGAATACTTGCATGTTTTTATATACCTACTATATAGATGCCACACACCTGTGACAGGTAAGAACATGCGTTTATGAAAAACAGTGCCATCTGTTGCACGTAAGAGCAACATACGATATACAAAATATGTTACGATTCCATTTCAATGTTTCTGATTGCATTGATAAATTTAATTTTCATAAATTTTGATTTGTTTTCATTTTAATTTAATTATTTTGTGTGACGTTGCATTTGAATTGAGCTGTGTTTTTTACCATTTCGTTCATTTCGTGGGTATAGCTTTTTTCTCGTTTTATTTTTAACTGTTCTTATTTGTCAGTGCAATTGGCGGTGAACTTAAGCTGAGTCGATTGATCTGCATTTGAATATAAATATTTCCTTAGTATTTTTTTTTAAACTAGAAAATGGACTACACGTTTATTTCACAGTTGCAAATGTGCAACAATCATCTATGAATCCACTGGCTACAAAGTTAACAGCTTTCTTCACATTATGTCAAAATGACGCGTTTGCAAAAACACTGCTGTATTCGGAAGTGCCTACGTATTACACATGGAATGCCAGTAGAAAATACTTTGAACGACGCAAACAAGGAGAGCGAGTCGACGGACAACCTGGCATATTCAAACTACAATTGTCAGACTGTACACCATGCATCCCATTCAAGATGAATGTTTCTTTCTTTGCACGCTGTCGGTAAATGTGTCCGGTCCAACGTCTTTTCAGCTATTGAGATTTGTCAACGGCGTCACACATGCCACTTTCTGTAGTGCATGTCAAGCTCTGAATTTATTGGAGAACGAACGACACTGGGATGTATGCATTAGTGACGTCCAACACGTCACATACAAATCAAATTCGTGCATTATGTGCAATTATGTTGATTGCCTACTCTCCTTCATCTCCAACTGAGTTATGGGAGAAATATAAATCGCACATGGCTGAAGATATTATCCGTCGAATACGCAAGGAAAATTCAAATATGAACATGGATTTCACAGCAGAAATCTATAACGAAGCGTTGATAATGATTCAAGGTTTGTGCTTAGAAATCGCAAAGTTCTAAATCAATAAGAAATGCCATTGCCGAATCGACCTACTGCGGCTTTGTTCTATGTAGAATTGCGTTGTGAAACAAATTACAACATGGGTGATCTGTTGTTGTATGTGCAATCAAATTTTCCTAAGCTAACGCTTGAGTGAAAATTCATTTACAATCAAATAATTCAAACTGTCAAAAACGGGGTTGGAGAAATTTTCTTAGATGCTCAAAAAGCAATTGTAAAACCTTCCTAATTAGATTGATTCTGGCAGCCTTTCGATCCCAAAATGGCATAACATTAGCTCTTGCATCGTCCGGAATAGCTACGACATTGTTAAAAGGTGAAAGAACTGCTACTTCCGCTTTGAAATTGCCATTGAACATGCAATTCATTAAAACTCCTAAATGCAACATTTCCAAAGCATCCGGCATGGGAAAAGTATTTAAGAAATGTAAACTTATTGTTTGGAATGAATGCACAATGGCCCACACAAAATCGCTCGAGGCTCTTAATCGATCATTGCAAGATTTGCGTGGAAACATCAGACCATTTGGGAACGCATTAATATTGCAAGCAAGAGATTTCAGGCAAACATTACCTGTAATTCCCCGATACAAGTCCTTCGATACTGTTGAGGAAGTGGATGAAGCAGTTAGTTATCCAACAGATTTTTTTAATTCACTCGATCTGCCAGGGATAACATCACACGTACGGCAATTGAAAATCTGCGTGCCAATTATCATGTTGCGAAATATCAATCAGCTAAAGCTCTGCAACGCCACGCACCTTGCAGTAAAAAAATTAATCAGCAACGTCGTAGCAGCAACAATCTTGACAGGACCTTTCAAAGTGAAGATGTCCTCATTCCTCGCATTCCTGTGATTCCAACAGATATTCCATTTCAATTTAAAATATTGTTATTTCCAAGTCGATTGACGTTTGCAATCACCATCAACAATTCTCAGGCCCAATCTTTAGAATTGTGCAGTTTATATCTAGACACGGAATGCTTCTCATAAGAACAACTATATGTTGCGTGTTCTAGAGTCGGCACACCAGACAATCTCTATATCACCACGAACAATGAAACACAACAAAATATTGTATACCCACAAGCATTGTGAAATTAAACATTAAAAACATGCACTATCTCTTTTCTTTCTTTTCCATTTAACTAGACTGAGCCGCAGCAACGTATGGCGGGTACTGCTAGTATGAAATAAAGTGACAACTGTTAAACAAATCTCACGTTATTTGTCATCAGCGTCGTGAAAATTTCATCCCAATGTGTTAAGAAATGGATTTTATACGAATTTCTAAAAAAAAAAAAGTGCACAACCAGTACTGATGATAAGAATAACACCTACTTAGTGGAACTCATGAATAATGGAATGATTAAGAGAAGCAAGCACCTGTCTGGCGCACAAAGGAGAAGAGTAGTAGTAAGGAGGGTCTACAAAGTAGATATGCAGCTGGTGCCTTCCTCGGATTGCTGCTTGCTACCTGGAGAGGGAAAATTTAACACAAGTAATAAGGAGTAAGTACATTATGTTGCATTATTTTAATATATATCATGTAAATACATTGCCCAGTGCTAATATCTGCTAGTTCCATTAATGTCCAAAAACTATTTTTTTGGGCTGGAGGAGGGCATTTTTATTTTATTTATTTTTGTATTTGTATACTTTGTATATAATCTGATTTTATTTTTGCCTCTCCATCCTGGAGAACTCAAATCCGTCACTAAATATGTGACGTTAGAACCAATTTGGTCAACATGTAATTCAGCCAAAGGTGGCAGAACCTGTAACGTTAACTATTTTTTTTTTTTTTGCCAAGTTATTAACAGATTTCAAATTCTATTTTTTTTGTCTCTTAAGCTTGTGTTTTGCTGAATGGGGACCAGTTGAGGGCTTTAACATATACATAAAGTATATTTATATATCTTCTAACCTATAATAATTATCCCTATATTTTGCTTTTGGGGGGTTATTTTTTTCATGACTTCATTTCAATACATATTGAGCTCCAACTTTCACGAATTCGAGTAGGAATGCCAAGAAATATTTATTAAAACTTACAAGATATGACATCAGTTCGAACTACTTTATTTATTTTCGAGAAGTTTACCTTAATTTTTAATGTATGAACAAGAATTTCAACTTTGAGACCCTACTCCAAATTCAGCTTTCAAGCGATTCTCACCATTTTTTACATATTGCGTGCAAAGTTTTTAGTTCTAAGGTTTCCCTCAAATAGATTATTCATAAACCAATACCTTTTCGAGTTATAATTTTTTTGCATCTAAATTTTGAGCATATTTTGAAGGCCACATTGACTTTTTTTACAGTAAACTATACTCCCTGTTACTATAATTGTAATGGAGGAAAATGAACGTTATTTGCTATTATGAGCCCATAATGGATAAAGTCGAAATTGGATAAATATTGAATTTGTTTTAGGAATTTGAAATTTTGAAATTTTCGATTTTAAGTTGAAAAACGAATTGTCGTTATTTCCTATTCAAGTTATGGTATTGATCCATTAGGAAAGGTTGGATCATTTACCATGTAGATTATGCCCCCAAAATTTAAAAGTGTTTGAGGAAGGTTGAGAACTTGTGCACCCTGCCCCTTAATATATACCCTATTACATACACACAGAAATCACAATAACGTGATATATATCAATAAGAAAATCCATTGAGGTTGTGAGACAATGCAAACCTGCGACCAAGGCATTGCCAGATGCATACTCTACCACTGTACTACCGAGGTCTTGTGAAAGTCATACAACAAGATTTCCACTGAAACCACAGGAAGTCTACAGGCCCCTGCTCATGCCAGTCCAAGTTCTTATGTATGACCCATAAGCACTCGGGTGGAAGGTCAAAGTGGTCCTGTACTGTACGCCCCAACTTCAGATACACACAGAAATCACACTAACGTGACATATACATCAATAGGATAATCCACTACGAATCAGCGGTGGTGACTTGCAGAGGATTTCAGAGGTACAATCTCACTTGAAGTGAATTTCTAGATGTATCAAATGTCACCGCAGTGTGAGATCAGCGGCCTTAGCTCAATGTCATAATTACTTGCTTAAACTTGTATCTTATGGAAGGTTTATCAAATATAAAATTCACTCCTTAACCACTGTGCTGCGCCAACCAAGAAATCTTGTTCTGAGAGTTGTGCAACTGTTACGGCCCTCTCGGGTCGCAACTGGGTTCGTACTCTGATGTTGTTAGAGGAAGGGTATCCGGCCCCAAGCCAGTAGTGGCTTTCAAGGGATGTGATCCATAACGCAAGTAAATTAAAAGGCGAAAGGAAATAAAGTCAAAACTTAATACTATAATTATTACCATCACCAATAAATATATATATGAAGATTACACTGGGGGGGGGGTATAAACACTATTATATACACTGTTGTCTTCTTCTGAAGACTCTGGATCCTCACGATGCCGAGCTCTTGGTGCTCTTGTGGTCTCACGACGAATCCTTCGAGAATCTTGAGTCTACCCTGGCCACAGGCCAGCCAAAACAGTTCCACTGGGGGCAGCATGCAACCGCCACCTTGTTGGCCAGTGTTCGAGTCCCCTGGTGGGTTGAGTGTTTAAAATGTTATAAACTTCAGCTACTGGAATAGGGTAGTCTGTGCATTAAGCATTTGGCACTGAGTTTTCCCATATAACAGGAACCGATGAACGAGCATCAGAGGTCCCACACTATCTCATTGCCTGGGAGAGGATTGGAGTTCTGGTTGGTTAAATACCCCAGAACTCTTACCTCTCTTTAATGGCTTTGAAGTATGGTGTAGTGGATACACCATGCAACTGCCACCTTGTTGGCCAGTGTTCGAGTCCCCTGGTGGGTTGAGTGTCTAAAAAGTTATAAACTTCAGCTACTGGAATAGGGTGGTCTGTGCATTAAGCATTTGGCACTTAGTTTTCCCATATAACAGGAACCGATGAAAGAGCATCAGAGGTCCCACACTATCTCATTGCCTGGGAGAGGATTGGAGTTCTGGTTGGTTAAATACCCCAGAATTCCTACCTCTCTTTAATGGCTTTGAAGTATGGTGTAGTGAATACACCATGCAACTGCCACCTTGTTGGACAGTGTTCGAGGCCCCGGGTGGGTTGAGTGTCTAAAAAGTTATATATATATATATATATATATATATATATATATATATATATATATATATATATATATATATATATATATATATATATATATATATATATATATATATATATACATATATATATATATATATATTATTAAATATGACCGAAAAAGTAAGATTAATAATTCTAACACGAATTTTCTCAATCTTTCGTACATTACGCTTCACTGTTGGAGGTAAATCAAAAATCAATTCTCCAAAATTCATTTTTATTTCTAGTCTGACGCGACACGGGCGTGTTTCGTAAAACTTATTACATTTTCAAAGACTTTAGTTCACAAATACACAACTGAATAGAACTTACGTATCTCCGATTTTATATCTACATTTGAGTGAGGTGGAAGGGGTGATGTGGCATTAACACAAGACAGAACAAAATGTGGTATTAATAGGGTATTAATTTCATCAACACAAGACAGAACAAGAGTATTAATAGGGTATTAATTTCATCAACACAAGACAGAACACGAAACAATGGATATTGAATAGAAGTGTTTGTAGAAAGCCTATTGGTCCATATTTCTTGATGCTTCTATATTGGAGCGGAGTCTTGAGGTGGGTAGAATATAGTTGTGCAATAATTGCAATAATGTAAGCTCCAAAAAACCCAGTATATAGGCAAGACAACAACATCTCTTTCTAGGCGTTTAACGATGCATAAGCAACAGGGCTCCATTAAGGAACATATAATCTCTTCCCACAACCAAACTATCGCCAGAGAAATCCTAGTAAACAACACATAAATCATCGATAGATACAGCGATAGCAGGCGGCTTGACGTTTGCGAGGCACTACACATCAAGAAGTCAACACCAGCAATCAACAGCCAATTATTGCACAACTATATTCTACCCACCTCAAGACTCCGCTCCAATATAGAAGCATCAAGAAATATGGACCAATAGGCTTTCTACAAACACTTCTATTCAATATCCATTGTTTCGTGTTCTGTCTTGTGTTGATGAAATTAATACCCTATTAATACTCTTGTTCTGTCTTGTGTTGATGAAATTAATACCCTATTAATACCACATTTTGTTCTGTCTTGTGTTAATGCCACATCACCCCTTCCACCTCACTCAAATGTAGATATAAAATCGGAGATACGTAAGTTCTATTCAGTTGTGTATTTGTGAACTAAAGTCTTTGAAAATGTAATAAGTTTTACGAAACGCGCCCGTGTCGCGTCAGACTAGAAATAAAAATGAATTTTGGAGAATTGATTTTTGATTTACCTCCAACAGTGAAGCGTAATGTACGAAAGATTGAGAAAATTCGTGTTAGAATTATTAATCTTACTTTTTCGGTCATATTTAATAATATATGTCTACAGGAAAGACTGCTACCAAAATATACTAATATATATATATATATATATATATATATATATATATATATATATATATATATATATATATATATATATATATATATATATATATATATATTTATCTATTTAAATTATTTCCTAAATCATCATGTATTTATTAATTCATTCAAATTTCTTAGATACTTATTCACCTTATAAACTATTCAATGACATTGGATTTATTTATTATATCATGTTTATTTTGCTTTATAATTACTTTCCATGAAAGTAATTATGTCTACCTAATTGCATTCAAATACAAAGTATATAGTAGACAAGTATGCAATTATTAAGTAATAAAGTTTCAAAGTATTGCAACACTTAAGTATGCGAATGTTAAGTAATGATGTGTTGTAAGTTTTGCAACACAATATTAACGTGTGGTTAGTGTTGCAACGAATACATAAAATGTTATGATAGTTGCAATGCATAAAGAACCTTTCATGAGAGTTGTAACCTCGAAATAACGTGTTGTGAGTGTTGCTACACACAACTAGGTTTTTGTCAATACTCACAGCATCTCATTCCTGTGCTCCAACACTCGCAACACGCTAGTCCTGTGCTGCAACACTCGCAACACGCTATTCCTGTGTTGCAACACTCGCAACATGTGTGTATTCGTCTGATGTCGGTGTATTTTTTATTCTCTATATGTAGACTTTCATTTCCATCAAGGCTGTCAATCAGGATTCTTTCCTCTCTAGTTTCAATAAAGAAATTTAATGAAAAGTGTTCAATGCCGTAACTTCTTGAAAGGTATTGATCATAATGATTATCTTAAATGACTCTGATCAAATATCTAATGAAATATTATAAACTGGCGAGACTAACTTACTCTTCAGTTTGCTTAAATTTATTAGATCTGTGCAGCTTATAAAATACGTTTGTGTTCAAACCTCGATGGTCCAAGTACTTGGGCACGAAGTACAGGGGCCTACCAGCTGTGAGGACAGCGGTTCGGATTAGTAGTCCTAGGGGTTCCAGGTTCGAGCCCCGGAGGAGGCAGAAACAAATAGGCAGATTTTCTTTCACTCTGATGCATCTGTTGCCCACGCCTGGTCAATGATCGAGGCCGCGGGGACGCTTAACCCCGAAAACACCTCAAGATAGCAGTAAATAGGTACCTGGGAGTTAGACAGATGCTACGGGCTCCTTCCTGGGGGTGTGTAACAAAAAGGAGGAATGATAGAGGACCGGGCCGCACGGACGCTAAGCCCCGAAATCATCTTAAAATAACCTCACGATAACACATCAATCCTGCAAAATAACACTCACAACATCTCCGTCCTGTGTTGAAACACTCACAACACGCTATTCCTATACGTTGCAAAACTCACAACATATGTGTATGCATTCATGTTATGTCTGTGTATTTTTGTTCCTCTGTATGTAGACTATTATATACAGAAAGTTTTTAATCCAAAATTATTTTCTCTATAGAATCCATAAAGAATTATAACACAAAAAAAGTTTAAATGAATTTACCATAATTTCCTTAACTATTGATATAATACACAATTTAGTGAATACACGTAATTTCAATGTCATTGAGAATCAATTCCCTAAGTCTTCAATGTAGAAAGATAACTTAAAGAAAATCTTTTGACAAAGTTTAGGGCAAAAATTTGAAACTTATAAGTTGAATCACATTGTAAAATCATGTTCCATGGATCTGTTTTTGTTCTGGGTTTTAAACACCTGTGGACAACTAAAAGAAAAATCTTAATCAAATCTGTTCGTCAATTATACTAATATATCCCTTTTTTCTGCAATCATTCAACTGCGATTCCTACATCGCCATCATTAATAAAACAAACATGAACACTAAACAATCAACTTAAGGTGTTAGTAATACTTAATCTTTAAACAAGATGAAAGACTGATTATTACAGTGAGAACATCTTAGGGAGCACATCTATGTGATCACGTCTAGGTGAGTACATCTAGGTTAACATCTATGCCTCTAAACAGCTTGTGCAAAAAACAATATTTTATTAAATAAGTTACAAGTTCAATAACTAATTTAAATACTTTAAAGAACTGGTGAGAACAACTGTGCACACTTCAGTTTCCTTAAAGTTATTAAATCTGTGCTGCTTATAAAATTCGTTTGTGTTCGATCCCCGATGGTCCAAGTATTTGGGCACCGTTACTCCACTCAGTCCTCTCACTTCATGCAGAGTCAGTGCTCGATCCCCGATGGTCCAAATGGTAGCTTTCCATTCTTTCACTTCGGCCATATATATCCCAGATGATCTTACCATTCCTTCCAAGTGTTGTATAATCATATTGGCTTAGTATGTGCGCCAGACAGCTGAGTGGACAGCCTGAAATTCGTAGTCATGAGGTCCGGGAACATAAATCGAAGGACCACCCACTTTTGAGAAAAGAGGGAAAACAAACAACCAAAGGTGATTATTAGATTGACACTATAGAACCAGTGCCTATGTACTATAATTAACTTAACAATCACTTTAAAATAATGAATAGACTGTATTATTAATTAATTAAAGTCAAAGCCTCAAATATCAACATTGGAGGGGTAATTCTAGAAGTTCATATATATCTAGGAACCAGTGTGGTTGGTCACCAGTTCATTGTTGAGTTAGTAACAGCAAATCTGAACTAAGATAGATTCAAAGATATGATACCTCAAATAATGAATATATTAAAAGATTATGCAATATTGAGCAATAGTAGGAGCAAATCACCTTAAACACTAAGCCATAAATTCTGACATTAAATCATTCACAGTGAAAATCTTATATGTGAATTTATATAGAAACTACTAGTAATCTTAGCTAAAGTTATACGAAAGCGGGTGTCTTAGCTGTAAGACGACTTCTGTAATTCCGTTTCGTTACTTGTCCTCGTGACCACATGCTCCCAATAAGGAAGAAACCCACGGAAATTATCGTGAGTGATGAGAGACAACTTGTTAACTTCTCGTCTACACGCTGCAATCAGGGAAAATTAAGTAGCAATGTATTAGGCTATAAAATTATTTCAATATTCATTGAAATTGAAATAAATGAAGAAAATCGACTAACATTGTGTTGTTATTGGTTTTGCATCGTAACGACAGACTTACCCAAAAATATACAATCTGGAGTGATGCATCAGACTAGAAAGGTATACTTAACATGAGCGTATCAAATACTAAAGTCTGCTGAAACTGCGTCTGCCAGTCCCAGGCGTCTACTGCTGTGTATGCATAATTACGGGCCGTGACTTGAATTTTTGACGCGTTATTAACTGGTAGGGCACTGTAGAACACGTGGGAAGGTAATTGGTGACTATTGGTGGAGTTGCAACGTAATTAATGTTGGAAACTCTTCATTCACACCACCACGCGTCTTCCCTTCCTGATCGCTAGTCGAACACGTAAGGAATAATGGCGGCTCACCGCTCGAGTCTCCTTCAACCCCCCTCCGCGCATTCACAATAGAATTTAGTAATCACGGAGAATTCTTTTCCATGTAAGTAATGAAGTAATGCTTTAAAAGAATAGGGTTGCAATTGTAGGGAACTATATTATTTATATTCTCGCTAAATAGTGTTGATTAAGCACCGTTTCCTTATTAACGAGAAATGGGAAATATTTTCATGGCGTTCGTATGTAACAGATAAATTTGTTATTTAGTGATAAACTTAGTTAATAACTCTCGGTTATTGGATCATTTAGGAGTTATATTATCAGTAACTAATTATTACACAGTATACTAATAAAAGTAGAGAACCAAATTAAATTCTCTAACATATTGGTAATAAATATGTCTAGATAGACATTATCTGACGCAATCCTGCCTCTCTATGACGTGAGAATTTCAACAATTCATGCGCAGATAAAGAAATATAAATTTATGTTTTTATTACAATTAGTAAGGTTAATTGATATTGTGGTTAATATACAACAATATTGTTTTGTGATACAATAGAGATGTATCAGTGTTGGAAATTTCCAACAATATGGGCTTCGGAGGACAGGTCTGGCGTGATATCAACCCCCAGGTCATTCCCTCTCTATGATTCTAGAAGAATTTCATCTCCCAAATGATACCTTGCATCTGGCGACCTGCTCCCTACACCTATCCTCATTACATTACATTTTCTCAGGTTAAACTCTAATAACCATTTGTTGGACCATTCTATCAGTTTGTCAAGGTCTTCTTGAAGCATCGTGCTGTTCTCATCTGTCTTAATCCTTCTCATAATTTTGACATCATCAGTAAACAAAGAGAGGAATGAGTCTATACCCCCTGGATGATCATTTACTTATATCAGAAACACGATAGGACCGAGTACAATGCCCTGTGGGACACCGCTTGAGACTTCACGCTAATCTGAGGTCTCACCTAAGATTGGCAAACTCATCTCATCCACTTCATCATGTATGGTGAAGTGGATAAATGTATGATTGATGAATTCTTCATTAAGCGTCATGCTAACAACATAATTTTTTTTGCAATTTATTAGATAAATGCAACGTTCAAACCCGCGTTGATATACATTAAAGAATTGGTGAGAACTTTATACACTTCAATTTGCTTAAATTTATCTATGTAGATCTATGCGGTTAACAAAATAAATTTTTGTTTGATTCTCGATGGTCGAAGTGGTTGGGCACTGCTGTGGGATATTTGGGGCTTGACTCTATTTATTTAATTATTAAATAAATGAAAGCAATTACGAAGGACCACCCGCTTTTAAGAAAAGAGGGAAACTAATAAAAAGTGATCATTAGAAACTCCAGGAAGAACCAGTGTCTATGGTTAAATATTAGGAAGTATAATCACTTAACTAATTAATGGGCTGTATAGATAATTAACTTGAATCAAAGCCTCAAACACCTACATTGGGGGGTTATTGCTAGAACTTCATATACGTCTAGGAACTAGTGTAGTTCGTGCACCAGTTCATTGTGTAATAGCTAATCTTATGACCAAATTAAAGAAATCTATAGAAGATTATCACCAGTAATTATAAAAATCATTAACATCAGAAATTAATCATTCTAATAAACACGTATTATCTCCAGTGTACATGATCAGCATCCAATTAAATAATAGGATATAGAAGTAATGAATTTTAAAGTATATAAGTGAATACGAAAGGTTTTAGCTTTAAGACGATTTCAATGACATCATTTACGACTCATCCTCGGGATCTCCGGAATTCCTCGTAGAAACACTGGGAGATGAATAACACAGCGTAAGGTAACAGCTCGTGGACTCCTCACATGCGAGCTGTAATTTAAGGGATATTACGTAGCATTGAACTAGGCTACTGAAATATCTATATTCATGAAAATGGGAAAAGAAATTAGTTATGGTACTAACATGGGTTTTGTTAAGGTCGCTCGATCTAACGACAAGCTGCCCCTACATATACAATCTCTAATGATGCATCAAAAGGGAATTATATACTTAGCTAAGGGGTACAGATTATGTTGAAGCTTGCCGAAACTGCGTCCCAAGCTCCAATGGCGCAATGGCGTACACGTGGTTGATAGCTTGGATTGAATGTCGACGAGTTATTAGTTGGCCGGTCACTGCAGATCACGTAGAACAATATTAACTAGTTCTATGTTGAGTACCAGTGTAATTCTTGCTGATAACTTCAACGTCACGTGTCTCAGACTCTGACACCAAGACCTTGTTGCTCAATTCCGCAACACGAGACTTAACGCCGCACTCAGGCGTCTCGTCCACCACCAACGACAATGGCTTCTCCTTCCTCGCCCACTAGCGTCCCGCATTCGCCACAGAAATTATTTATCACGAATAATATTATTTCGCGTAATTGTGGCTGAAATGCTTTAATAATGACTGGGTTGTAATTCTAGGGAGTTAAATATTATTACTTTCTCGTCTTATGGTAGTAAACAAGAAATGGAGAAGATTTTAGTTTTCTCCATGGCATTCACGCGTGACGGTAAAATTATTACTTGATAACAATTGTAACTAAAAACTCTCGATTTAGAATTATTTGGGAGTTATGTTATTCGTAAATAATTTTCACACGGAATACTGATGATTTTAGAGAATCACATTCAATTCTCGAACACACTGGATATAAATGTGTTTAACTAGGTATAATCTGACGCAATACTGTGCTTGGTTTCGTAAGAATTCCAGCATCCTTATACAGATATAATAGTTAGTTCATGTGAACAGTACTGTTAGTAAATTTTAGTAACTACAGTAATTAGTATATTTTAATACTAGTTTATAATAATACAATAGTATTGTATTAGTGTTGGAAATTTCCAACATAACTCTGTGGGGAGATTTATCGGGTCGCAGTGTAATGTTGAGTGCTGACATACCCATCCCGAAGTTAGTATTAATGTTAATATGTTAGTATGTTAGTACACACATAACGGATGTCCCGTAATTGTCAAGGACATACAAGAAACTTAAGTCTTGCAAAGAAATTCATGTTGAATGGAACATGTTATTATTAATAGCCTATACAATAAATTAAGAATTAAATCACACAATTTAAAATAACTGAGAATCTACTGTGATGAGAATGTTCTGGATCATTGTGACTTGTAACGATTCGTTACTTGACATCACAACACAGTATCATCATGATTACTTAAATTGGATGGGAAATTATTTGCTCTTGGTCAGAGCTATAATAGACTTGTAGTTTCCGTTTGCATTGTTGAACAACTGCTCGAGTGGAAACATGTATTAAATATTGAAACATTAAATGATTAAGTTATCGGTAATCAGGAACTCCCTAAAGCTTACAATAAACTCAACAACTAGGGTCGCAGTGACATGTAATGGTGTATTACGTAGTTGCTGAATCGTAGGCAAACTCAGAAAAAGTTCCAAAGAACTGATAACATTATTGTATAAGTTGTATTCTACATTATTATACAGTAAAGTATTATTGGGTCATTTAAGATCAAGGAGACTATGACACTACAGTCAGGTCACTGTCTAGGGTCGCTGTGACTTGTAACTATTGAGTTACTAGACAAGAACATCACGGAGCATCATGATCACCCCAAAATCAAATGATGAAATTTAATTTAATGTGCACTGCCGTGCAGTAGTCATCCTGACTGATGGTACGACTAATTTGCTAACTAAATAAATGGTTTAAAATTCTAACCTACCTAAGTAAGGGACTAAGCTAATTGTGAGCAAAAATGTACTCGAATTAACATTGGAAGCTGTATTGAGCTCATTAACAGGTTGAGCTATATTGAGCTCATTAACAGTTAACAGAGTGAGCTATATTGAGCTCGTTAACAGGACGAGCTATATTGATCTCGTGAACATGGTGAGCTATATTGAGCTCGTTAACAGAGTAAACAGGGTGAGCTGTATTGAGCTCGTTAACATGGGGAGCTATATTGAGCTCGCTAACATGGGGAGCTATATTGAGCTCGTTAACAGAGTAAACAGGGTGAGCTGTATTGAGCTCGTTACCATGGGGAGCTATATTGAGCTCGTTAACATGGGGAGCTATATTGAGCTCGTTAACATGGGGAGCTATATTGAGCTCATTAAGCATGTCAACAGGGTGAGTTATATTGAACTCGTTAACACGGTGAGCTATATTGAGCTCGTTAACATGGGGAGCTATATTGAGCTCATTAATCATGTCAACAGGGTGAGTTATATTGAACTCGTTAACAGAGTTAACAGGGTGAGCTATATTGAGGTCGTTAACATGGGGAGCTATATTGAGCTCATTAATCATGTCAACAGGGTGAGTTATATTTAACTCGTTAACAGCGTTAACAGGGTGAGTTATATTGAACTCGAATTAACGAGGTGGAGTATTGTATTGTTCAATTATCATGGCGAGCAGTGCTCGTGACATGGGGAAAGTTAAAGCGTTCAATTGTTACGTTAATTCTAAGGTGAGCTATATTGAGCTCATGAAGCATGTTAATTAACAATGCTAATGTTTAACGATAATGCATTAAACAAAGGGAAACCTAAGATTGCTGGAAATTAAATTACTGATACGATTAATCCTATTCAAGATAATTTGTAACATTTTCCCAATCTAAACGTTTCACGGGTTATTAGTTCTCTGTAGACTCACTTACGTATTGGTAAGTTTGCTAGTTTGTTCGTGCTGCGCTCCTACATTAATTAAGCAGAAACGAAAGAAAAACAACTCAAACAAAATTGATGCAAGTATTTAACACTAACTCTTAGTGCAGAAAACATTGTATTAAGAAGGTTTTCTTGGCAAACCTCAAGCGCAAGTATTGTGGACCAGTGGTCCTAGTGAATTTATAATTACAGAAGTTGCTTGATGACTTCATAGTATTACTAAATTCAGGAAATGCCAGTGGCATTGAGTGCTAGATTCTCTAGCCTAACATTATTAATTACCTAGGGAGTACTAGATTCTCTAGCCTAATATTATCAGTCACCTAGGGAGACTGAGTGTGGTCAACTATTACTTGTCGAGAATAATTCTAGGTGTGCAGTGGATTCAATGGTTTGGTCGCTGTGACTTGTACTTGTTTGAGTACGGACCACTGGTTTTCCACTGAGAGCTATGAAACATCTCGGCGAATACTAATTGCACTACATTCAATCTGAGTTTATTACTCAGCTGTGTTACTCCTTTTAGCTTGTTGCTGGAGAATTGATTTACTGCTGACTAATTTATTATTGTTGGCAGGCTTAGGCTTGTTCGCATTCAGAACTTTACCAGTAAGTAAGTAGCCACCTGCAGATTGGAGCATATTCATGCCCAATCGTTTAACATGTCCAGTTATGAACTGGTAATAGTAGTCTGCTCCTACTAGTACATTTACATTGTTAAGGCGGTCAGACGTTAACTTGTTGTCAGCCAAATTAATTTCACGTTCCTGTAGGAAGTGGGCTGTGTACCCCAGACCCTTAATATTTAAGTCAAAAGTTATTTGATCTACAACAATGGCTTGGACAGCCTTGGCATGACTACCTAGTCGTACAAGCGGTTGAGCTACTGAGTATTCATGGGTTCCTCGATTTATCATGAACCCTGATAAGTTTAATTTTACCTGTCTGATTGGTTGTAAATTGAGTGCCTCAGCCGCTTTCTGAGTTATGAAAGTTCTCTGGGAACCTTGAACAAATAGTCCACGAGTGGTGATCTTTGCTCCTTTGTTCTTTACTTGAAGTTGGGCAGTAGGCAAAGCAGCATTAACTTGAGATGCTTGTGAAATTACGCTGTACACATCTCGCACCTTGCAGCACTGTACTGGTGTAGATTCTCTACCTCCTATTCTAGGATTGACATAATTTGTCCTGACTAATTGGCACAGTGCAGCATGATGCTTGCCCCTTCTACACCTATTGCAGGTGTTCAGTGGGGTGTCACAGCTATTAACAATATGTGATTTGAGACACCTAGTACATTTGTGTAACTGTTTGATTCGTCTGACTCTTGTGTCTCTATTAGGGTAATTAGTACATTTGTACAGAGAATGTTTTTGATTGCAAAACAAGCACATTCCCCATCCTACAGCTCGTTTAGGGTTTACCGGTTTAGGTAAAACAGTACCTGCAGGGTGAGATGGTTTTGCTGCTAGCATTTGCTTGTTTTTTATTCTCTTGTGAGTACTTGGTGTACTCTGGGGAGCCATTACTTGGCTCTTTGGACTATTAGGTCTCTTAGGAGCACCTGTGGAGTTATTGAGAGTGCTCATTGGACTATTGGGTCTCTTAGGAGCACCTGTAGAGTTATTGGAAGTGCTCTCTGGACTATTAGGTCTCTTAGGAGCACCTGTGGGGCTCTTAGGCCTTACTGATGAATCAGTGTTTGACTTATTGTTATTACATTGATTATTAGTACCTTTGTTACCTAGTGACAGTGTCACTTTAGGAGTTTCAGGTAAGGAAACTGATGTGGGTACAGTTTCGGTGCATTCAGATGAAGCATTAAGTGCCTGGTTTGCTGTATGATTGCTCATATTGCGCAAACCTGTAAAGATATCCTGTCTTGACAGGACATTACCATTCTGGTATACATATAATTTATTGAGTGTGTCACCAGACAATTTTCTTTGGATGATAATTTTTGTCATCCACTCAGCAGTTGGGTGATCCACCTCTTTACTGAAGGAATTTAACAGTGACTCAAGCCGAAAACTAAAGGATTGTAAAGAGTCAACTGATTGTTCTGGTGGAGATAAATCTAGTAATTGGTGTACAAGGTTTATAACAGTCTTCTCATTGTTAGCACTTACTTTAGAAGGCTGGTGTGAGCAATTGTGACCATTACTTGTATTGCTTAAGGCTTCTTGCTTAGCCTCAGCTTTAATTACAGCTTCGGCTGCTGCTGCAACATTAGCTTTATCATTTTCTGGTTCAGATTCACTGATTATTGCAATTTCACTAAGAGTTTCATCTGCAGCTTCACTTGTTTCTCTGGGTTCTTGTGAGGAGCTAGCTAATTCAGTAGCCTCATGTATTGAATTTATAGAATCCAGGGAATATTGAGAAGAGCTGTCTGAAAATTGATCAGACTCTGTAAACAAATTATTACGTGAAGTTATATTAGATGAGAGGTTAGAAAATGAAGGTTGAACTTCAATTGTTGATCCTGTATAGTGATCAGTATTGATTAGAGGATTCTCCTCATCTTGAGGTAGCTCAAGTATTTCATCTGAGCTGGGTGCTTGCTCGGGTGTAGGTCTACTAAAGAACTGTTCTATCCACTCCGGAACATCTAGGGTTGCAAGCACCTTTTTATATCGGTCTAACTTGTCTTGAATGATACATTCATAATCAAGATCAGATTCTGTCAGACGTAATTTGTCTGAGTCAGTATTACTGACATGGAGTAAGTTCCTATAAGACTCGATTACAACCTTTATATGGTCATATTTTTGGTTAGCTACCCTTGTGGAACTTACTAGCTTGAAGATGTCAACTGGGTTAGTCAACTGGGATGTCAACTTCTCAAGAATCTTGCAGTCCATTCTGGAGTAGCCATTCTTGTGGTAAATTTGAGCCTTATAGGGCTTATATAGCTACTTGTACAGCTATGGTACTTGCTCCTTTATGTAGAGCAGGTATAATTATTGACAGCCTGATATTTCCTTGAGGCTGATTGTAATTTACCTCATTTAGAGGTTAGCTACCTACCTAACAATAAGCAACTAAGATTTGAGTGGTACCTTGGTCTCATTACAGGTGTTCCTCAGCTTAGCTCTTCAAAATCAGCCTTGGATGGGTAGTGAACTTACAGTAACACTCAAAGATGTACATAGAAATGTGTAATAAATATAATTACACAATAAATGGTTAATCCCACCCTTGATTAGGTCAGCACAAGAATGAATAATATATACCACTAACTAGCTCAAGCCTAGTTGTGAGAATTTCTACCTAAGAAACTACAAATTTATTTAGTCTGTGTTTGTGCCAAATTCAGCACAATCACAGCCTAAATTCCTACCTAATAAAGGTTGGCAAGGATTATATTGTGGTGCAGTAATGTGCAAATAGTTGTGCTGTATTTTTGGGTTTTTTGGTTTTTATAGTTTATATAATATATACACTGGTAGAAATTATGTGTATAAGAAATTAAATGAACACAAGAGAATTAATTGTGTTTGGCAAGTATTCTACTGCCGTGAGTAATATTTAAATCCTGAATGTACTCCTAATTGTGGAATAAAATGTTATCAGGGTTAGTAATGATTAATTAGTATGGGATCAGCAATTTGCATTTGTATACTGGATCCTAAAATGTTAATGATCCACTGACTTGAGTGAATCAGTAATTATGGAATGAATTCAGGCTATAATGGACAGTCTGCTGACAGCCGTATATTGAAATATTTGTATAGCCCAAATAGTTAACACATAATTGGTGTTAGTAAGGAATTAATATACAAGTTATGAGCTGTTGCTCCTGGTGACCTAAAGATTCTTACTTCAGTATGAAGTGTAGGCCTAAGTGTTGTGGGCAATTAACTGTGTCCCACGAGTGCTACCTTATACATGAGGTGTAAGTAGCAATGACATGGTGTGACTTAGGCTAACCTATGTGTTACGCTGTCGGTAGAAACAATTAATTAAAATGGTTAGTCTAGACTACTTCACACGGTGATTAGTTATTACTAATTAGTATGTATATTTATATTTTATGTTTATCTTTATCCGGTTCGAAGGACCATAATGTGGGATATTTGGGGCCTGACTCTATTTATTTAATTATTAAATTAATGAAAGCAATTACGAAGGACCCCCCGCTTGTAAGAAAAGAAGGAAACTAATAAAAAGTGATCATTAGAAACTCCAGGAAGAACCAGTGTCTATGGTTAAATATTAGGAAGTATAATCACTTAACTAATTAATGGGCTGTATAGATAATTAACTTGAATCAAAGCCTCAAACACCTACATTGGGGGGTTATTGCTAGAACTTCATATACGTCTAGGAGCTAGTGTGGTTCGTGCCCCAGTTCATTGTGTAATAACTAATCTTATGACCAAATTAAAGAAATCTATAGAAGATTATCACCAGTAATTATAAAGATCATTAACATCAGAAATTAATCATTCTAATAAACACGTATTATCTCCAGTGTACATGATCAGCATCCAATTAAATAGTAGGATATAGAAGTAATGAATTTTAAAGTAAATAAGTGAATACGAAAGGTCTTAGCTTTAAGACGATTTCAATGACATCATTTACGACTCATCCTCGGGATCTCCGGAATTCCTCGTAGAAACACTGGGAGATGAATAATACGGAGTAAGGTAACAGCTCGTGGACTCCTCACATGCGAGCTGTAATTTAAGGGATATTACATAGCATTGAACTAGGCTACTGAAATATCTATATTCATGAAAATGGGAAAACAAATTAGTTATGGTACTAACATGGGTTTTGTTAAGGTCGCTCGATCTAACGACAAGCTGCCCTGACATATACAATCTCTAATGATGCATCAAAAGGGAATTATATACTTAGCTAAGGGGTACAGATTATGTTGAAGCTTGCCGAAACCGCGTCCCAAGCTCCAACTCTCGCAATGGCGTACACGTGGTTGATAGCTTGGCTTGAATGTCGACGAGTTATTAGTTGGCCGGTCACTGCAGATCACGTAGAACAATAATAACTAGTTCTATGTTGAGTACCAGTGTAATTCTTGCTGATAACGTCAACGTCACGTGTCTCAGACTCTGACACCAAGACCTTGTTGCTCAATTCCGCAATACGAGACTTCACGCCGCACTCAGGCGTCTCGTCCACCAACAACAACAATGGCTTCTCCTCCCTCTCCCACTAGCGTCCCGCATTCGCCACAGAAATTATTTATCACGAATAATATTATTTCGCGTAATTGTGGCTGAAATGCTTTAATAAAGACTGGGTTGTAATTCTAGGGAGTTAAATATTATTACTTTCTCGTCTTATGGTAGTAAACAAGAAATGGAGAAGATTTTAGTTTTCTCCATGGCATTCATGCGTGACGGTAAAATTATTACTTGATAACAATTGTAACTAAAAACTCTCGATTTAGAATTATTTGGGAGTTATGTTATTCGTAAATAATTTTCACACGGAATACTGATGATTTTAGAGAATCACATTCAATTCTCGAACACACTAGATATAAATGTGTTTAACTAGGTATAATCTGCCGCAATACTGGGCTTGGTTTCGTAAGAATTCCAGCATCCTTATACAGATATAATAGTTAGTTCATGTGAACAGTACTGTTAGTAAATTTTAGTAACTACATTAATTAGTATATTTTAATACTAGTTTATAATAATACAATAGTATTGTATTAGTGTTGGAAATTTCCAACAACTGCTCCTTCAATCCGTCTTTATATATCCCAGCTCATCCTAACATCCTTAACAAATGTTATATAATAATACTACAGCAGTACTTTCACCTCATTATTACCTTACCTTACATCCCGTCTTCACAGTGATGTTTTATCATTACTGATTTTGTCTCATCATGCCTCATATGTCACTTGATGATGTATGGTGAAGTGAATGAGTTCATCATTAAGCAGGAGGCGTCGTGGCCAGACTGGGAGGTTGGACCCGGTATTCACTCGGTCACCAGTTCGACCACCTCCCTCCAGGCTTCCTTTTCTCCATATATTGGCCACAAAATACTTTACTTTTAATTCGTTACTATTTTTCATCTATTTAGTCATATTTTAAATATTCAATCACGTTTTATTTACCAATTTTAGTAACTCTTATGCATTAAATTGTTTATTGTTACTATAGTATTACAAAACAGTAATAACGTGTTGAGTGTGTTGCGACAAAGAAATTACATACTGTGAGTGCTGCAACACATAAATAATCTGTTGCATTGATATAATACTAAGAGATAATACCATCGATCTATGGGGATTGTTCATATGCAGAGGTAAAGTGTTTTTAGTTTCCAACACAGAAAATAATGCATTGTCATAGTTACAACACAGAAAAAACGTATGGCAAGTCCGTACGTGTTGCGGTAGGCGTTGCAACGTTGCAACACATAAATAACGTGTTGTAAGTGTAGTACCTGTCAGGAATAACAAATCGCAACACATAACAACTCGGCAGTGAGTAATAGTTTCAACATATTTTTGTCCGTGATGTAAGACTCACAACACGGTATTCCTTTACGTTGCAACACTCACATATGCATTCCTGTTATATATTTGTGTATTTTTCGTTCTCTATATATGGACTTTCATTTACAGCAAGGTTGCCATTCAGGATTCTTTTCTCTCTAGCATTCCTCTCTAACATGTTAAAAGGAATTTACCATAATTACCTTAACTATAACTTTAATATTATCATAATTACCGTAACTATAACTTTAATATTACCATAATTACCTTAACTAAAACTAGAACTATACTATTACCATAATAACCTTAACTGTTGTTATAATATTACATAATTTAGTGAAAATACGTAATTTGTATGCCATTGAGAATCTATTTACTGAAGTCTTCAGTGTAGTGAGAGAACTTCAAGAAAATCATTGAAAAAGTTTAGTGCAAGAATTTAAAACTTGTAAGTTTGTTCAAGTCATCCTCCTGTTTAGACAGTAGTTCTTATAACACTGTGTACCATAGTACATAGATTGACGTAGTAAGCAATCAGATGAGTGAGACAAGTAAACAAAACAAATATTCCAAGGCCTAGTATAGCACACATATGTACTATATAAGGCCTCATGCAGGAATCGTGTATTAGGCCTATGAAGGTTAGGTTACGTTAGTTTAATTTGTCTTTGCAACATATATAAGAAACCATTTCCTGTTTGTCCAGTTTCAATAGTACCGATTTCAACTTTCTAATTGCGTTGCAAGTCGGTATATGTACAAATGTCCTCATCGGTACTATCAGTACTACCCAAACAGGAAGATAGGTTGGTATAAACACACTATAAAATCATGTTCCATTGATCTGTTTTTTCTGGGTTTTAAACACTTGTGAACAACTACAAGAAAAATCTTAATCTGGTCTATACGTCAAATATACTGATGAATCCCTTTTTTTCTAAAAATCAACTGGGATTCCTGCCAGGCAATCATGAAAACATGAACAAACATGAATTGTACCAAATCAGCTTCAGGAGCCAGTAATGCTTAAGTTTAAACATGATGAAAGACTGATTATTAGAGTGAGAACATAAAGGTAAGCACATCCAGGTGAACACATAAAGGTGAACACATTTAAGTGAACAAATTTAGGTGAGCACATTTAGGTGAGCACATCTTGGTGAACATTTATGCATATAAACCTGTGCAAAAATTATAAATTTATTAGATAAATAACAAGTTCAATAACAAAATTATATACCTTAAAGAACTGGTGAGAATAACTGTGTACACTTCAGTTTGCTTAAATTTATTAGATCTGTGCTACTTATAAAATACGTTTGTGTTCGATCCCCGATGGTTCTCGGGCAGCGTTACTCCACCCCGTCCTCTTGCTTCTTGCAGAGTCCATGTTCGATCCCCGATGGTGTAAGTGGTATTTTTCCATTCCTTCATTTCGTCTCTATATATCCCAGATGAGCTTAATAGCTAATCCTAGAGCTATATAATCATAATGACCAAGAAGTTTCTCTTCATATATACCTTACATGACCTTACCTCGTTTCCTTACAGAGATTCTTTTTCTCCTGATTTTTTCTTCTTATGACTCAAATGTCAATTAATGATGTATGATGAAGTGGATGAATATATGACTGTTGAGTTCTTTATTCAGTAGTAAGGGTGGTGGTCAGACTGGGAGGTCGGACCCGGTGTTCACCCGGTCACAAGTTAGAATTCTTAGTTATAGATTTAAGCTTCCTTTTTTCCATGTAATAACATATAAAACTTTAGTTTTAATCTAATACTATTTTTTTATCTATTTAATCAAATTTTAAATATTCAATCACATTTTATTTATAAATTCAAATCACCCTTTTCTAGATATGTAATCACGAATATTTATCTGTTTAATCACCTTTTATTAATTATTCAACAGCTTTTGATTTATTTATTATATTACGTTTTATTTGTTTTATTCATTTTCATTACGACCTATGAATCAATATTTTTTATATACATGTTAACAATGAAATATTTATGTCGTGAAATTATTCAACGTTAAACGCCATGAAAATAATAGTTGTGAGAGTTGTAACTTTGCAACACAGGAATACCATGTTAGTGTTTCAACACATAAAAATCATGTTGTGAGTGTTGCAACAGAGAAATATTATGTTGTGAGTGTTGAAACGCACGAATACTGTGTTGTGTGTGTTGCAATACAGAGCCAATTTTGTTTGGTTTTAAATACAAAACATATACATGTTCCAACATCCACAACACGTTATTCCAGTGCTGCAGCATCAACCTCGCAACACCTCATTCCTGTGTTGCAACACTCAAAACACCTCATTTCTGTGTTGTAACACTCTCAACACGCTTTTTTGTGTTGCAACACTTACAAGACATTATTCCTGTGTGTTGCAACACTCACAGCATGTGAATGTATTAGTGTTATGTCTGAGTATTATTGTTTCTCTTTGATTGAAGATGAAGGGAAAATATCTGAAACAAATTATAACACGTTATAAAATAATTCTCCCTCCATCTGGTCTTTCTGCCTTTAAACACTTGAGTCCAACTATAAGAAAAATCGATATCTGATCTATACGTCAGATACACTGATATTGTCTTTATTTGCTCTCATTCGTTCAGTACTAAATACACAAATCATACTGATTGAATTTTTATCATGTTATCGTTGTAAAAAAAACTTTGAAATGTACAAAATCAACTTTTGGTCTTAGTAATATTAAAAAAAGACTTTAAACTGCTGGCTATATACAAGAAGAAATATCGATAATTAAGGTGAACACTAGGTGAACACGTTTAGGTGAATACACAAGGTGAACACATATGGTGAACAAATTACCTATAAACAATTAATCCAAAATTTATGAATTGGATAAATACAAAGTTCAAAACTTCTATGATATAGCTTAAATAATTTTTGATAACTTTATATACTTCATTTTGCTTAAATATATTTTAGATCCATGCTGAATATAAAATATATTTTTGTTCTATCCCCGATGGTCGAAGTGGTTGGGCACCGCTTCTTCAATCCATCCTTATACATCCCAGCTCATCCTAATATCGTTAACAAGTGCTATATATTAATACTGGAGCAGTACTTTCACCTCATTATTACCTTACCTTACCTTACTTCACCTTACCTTACCTTACCTTACCTTATCTTACCTTACCTTACCTTACTTTACCTTACTTCACCTTACCTAATCTTTCCAATCAAAACATGCCTTGTTTTGTTCAACACTCACCATACGTTGTTCTTGTGTTGCAACACTCACAACACCGTGTTGTGAGTGTTGCAACACAGCAACAACGTGTTGTGAGTGTTTCAACACAGCAACAACGTGTTGTGAGTGTTGCAACACAGCAACAACGTGTTGTGAGTGTTGCAACACAAGAACAACGTATGGTGAGTGTTGAACAAAACAAGGCATGAACAGCGTCAGCTGCCACTGAAGAGGTCACCAGGAGGACTCATGTCAAACCAAAAGGGATCTGAATAGACAGGATCAAATGTTTTGAGACCTTATCTTGGATCAATCTAAGAAAAACTTAAACTTGGTGCATACTCTATACTCTTCAGCATTTTTACTACCATTCCCAAGCCATGCAGGTGGTGTTGAGCCTTACTCAGCACAGATTTACACACCACCAGCACACCAGCTACGAGGTCTGCCGCCACACACAGCTGCCTTCTCAAGCAACATGCATTCACGAGGAGTCAATCAATCAGCATACTGTCTGCAAACATCAGGGGCTCCATTACCATTGTTGGCAATCTCACACACAGCTTTGTGAACACTCATCGTCCTGATGTGGTTATTGTGCTAGAAACATTTCTAGATGACAGGACTCCTGAGAACTTTGCTACAAATACTGGTTATACATCATGGATACAACGAGACAGGCAGGGTCCAGGAGGGGTGTTGCAGTGTGCATCAGCAAATCTGTGCATGCCCAACCCATTGATGTGGTCATCCCTTGTCATCTTGAAATTCTATTCTTTAAAATTTGCATAAATCCAGGTACCTCAATAACCTTATGTGCAATGTACAGACCTCAATGGCAGGATGCATCCCCAATCAACTTCCTGATGTATAACCTAGACTCCCTGCTAATGCAGGGCAACTGTCAGCACATTATAATTGTTGGTGACTTCAACCAGTATCTCATACAGAGGGATTTTGATAAACTCTTAGCAGTCTTCCAAAAACCTTGAAATTTTGTGATCTTTCAAACCCACATATCATGCTCGTCCCTTGATCCTGTCGTAACTGACCTTCCTGCAAGAACAGGTCACTGCAGACCTCTGTGATATTTTGGGTCTTCAGACCACCAGGCTCTCTTTACTACACTGGCTATCCCGAGAGATCAAGGTTTAGAACCTGTACGAACTACCTGGCTTTGGGACAGAAGGAACTGGCCCGCCCTCCGCTCAGAGCTTGAAGCAACTGATTGGAATGCCTTGCTCCAGGGGGGGACGTGAACAGACAAGTAAACGCTTTCACCTGTTGTATACTGGACCTTCAAAATAGGTATATCCCTCACCGGCAGTATGTGACCAAACTCACTGATCAGCCTTGGTTTGGATATCGCGGCCGGATGGCAGCTGAAGCCGAAAACAAGGTCTGGAGGCAACCCGTCCTCTTAAAAATAAGGTCACTTTTGGCTCGTATGCTCGATATGGCTAAATTTGGACGTAATTTTAAATGAAATCGACTCACAAAAGTGACGTTCTGTTCCGTTTTCTATTTGAGTCGTCCGGCGTATGTGCAGAGGTTATAAGAGGACACTTTAAATTAACGTTTTTCATACTGTTTTGAAACTTTATGAGAATTTCCTGCCCACCTAACCTATCAGAGGACCCTTAACTTACTGTTGTAGAAAAAAAAATCACAAATTTGTTTTCATTTTTTTTCATTTTCAAATTACGTCAAAATTCGGCCATACGGGCAAACGGCCAAAAGCGACGTTTTTTTTTAAGAGGACAGGTTGGGAGATTTATAAGGCATCCATCGGCTCATAACGGAAACATTTATAGACAATCTTGTCGAATAATGAAATAAGCTCAGAAGTGGGCTATTTCCAGATGGGAATCCGAAACTCGAAGAAAACATCTGGAAGTTTCTGGAAGGGTTGGATCCAAGGACTGGTGGTCCCTGGTGAAAGATAGGCAAGGATTCTCATCTAAGCACACAATACAACCTCTAAACCGGGTGGATGGTGGTTTTGCAACCAGCAATAAGTAGAAGGCTGATCTACAGCCAAACAACTCTGCTGTCAAGGTGCAGGTCCCTGATCCTGAACGTCAACCATCACATCTTGCCCCAAGCACTGTGTCAAGGATGACTGAAGTGGTTATTAAGCAGGCTGAAGTTCTCCATCTCCTTAACACGCTAGACACAAGCAAAGCTGTGGGACCAGATAAGGTCAGTCCACGACTACTACGCAGCTGCACTGACCTGTTGGCTCCACCTCTCACGTGCCTCTTCCAACTCTGCCTAGCTCGAGGAATGTGTCCATCCTTATGGAAGAAGGCAGAAAAACCTTATATGAAGCAAAAGTTCGCTCTAATCCAGAGTATGCACCCCTTTCCTGGATCGCCTGCCCGCATCATTCATAACACTGTTAGACAAAGTGGAGAGACGGGTAAGAAGGCTCATCTCTAGTCTTGACCAAGTCTGGCTGGAACGGTCTGAACATCAGAGGCTGCAACACCGTCGTGACGTTGGTGGTCTTACTGTTATGTACAAGGCCAACATCCTCAAAGTTTCCGCACGTGGCCCAACTTTGTGGACTACCAGTAGTTGCCACCGTAGCACTAGGCTATCAATTTTATATAGTTACATGTTGGACAGCATCATGAGCGATGAATCATTCTTAGGCTTACTCACATTTGGAACTTGTTCGCTCACCAGTTGATACACGGGGAATCAGGTCAACTGATCACATGAAGGCTCTGGCACACAGTTGGTTACAGCCTCACCCTGTTCCTTATATGATTGTTACCTAATGTTGGTAATGAATTAACGGTATTTCAACTGATGCATTTGACAGGCTCATGAAATAAAGAGGCAACTAGGAATAGGTTTTCTTGCAGCTTATCCAGGTTCCTTATATGATAGTTTCCTCTGTGATACTTTCAAAATGCATTCTAATGAAACAAATGAGTTTCCTAGGAGGAGGCTTCATATGAGATGAGGTAGGATAAAAGCTCTTGCTTGCAGTTTCAATAGGTACGTCATTTGACAGCCAATATGAACTCAAGTTATAATTACAAAAGCAAAAAAAGAAAGAGAGAGAGAGAGAGAGAGAGAGAGAGAGAGAGAGAGAGAGAGAGAGAGAGAGAGAGAGAGAGAGAGAGAGAGAGAGAGAGAGAGAGAGAGAGAGAGAGAGAGAGAGAGAGAAATATAACTCATGGGGTATTAACAACCAGGAAGACTCGTGGCCAGGTTGTGGGAAAGATCGGCGGAGTCCTGACGGTCTCCAGGTCTAGCCAACGAGTTGCAGAGCTTCCTTTTGTCTTTACTTTTTTATAAAACAAATAATTTTTCGGTAAGCAGCTTTGGATAATCACTAGCTATGACTTGTTTAATCATTGGCTATGACTGATTTATTTGTATGAGTTTCTTCATAATGGATTTGATCCAACTGTCAATGTATGTATCTGTACACTTTTGTCACCATCTAGCGTCCTTTGAAAATTTCAACTATCACAGTCTATAAACCATCGTCACCAGTTTGCGTCGCTGGAACTCTCCACCAACACAGTCTGTACACCATGGTCACCAGTAGACCATTATCAACAGGTTGATACACGGGAGATCATGTCAACTGATCACATGAAGGCTCTGGCACACAGTTGGTAACAGGCTCATTCTGTTCCAAAATGTTTTCTTTAATTTTTATAAAAGAAATACTGTAATTTTTCGGTAAGCAGCTTTGGATAATCACTAGCTTAATCATTGACTATGACTGATTTATTTGTGTGAGTTTCTTCAAGACTATTTGATCCAACTGTCAATGTATATATCTGTACAATTTTTCACCAGTTATCTCCTGGGGACTCTCCTACATCATAATTTGTACACCTTAATCACCAGCTGTGACCTGGGAACTCTTCTACATGTCAATCTGGTCACCATGGTCACTAGTTAGTGTCTTGGGAACTTTTTCACAA
>NC_091150.1:14917632-14952888 GCF_040958095.1 Procambarus clarkii
TGTTACGCGCGGCAATTGGTTCCACAAATCAACAACCCTGTTACTGAACCAGTATTTACCCAAGTCTTTCCTAAATCTAAACTTGTCCCATTTATACCCATTGTTTCGTGTTCTGTCTTGTGTTGATACTTTAAATACCCTATTAATATCCCCTTTGTTATGTCCATTCACCCACTTGTAAACCTCTATCATGTCACCCCTAACTCTTCGCCTTTCCAGTGAATGCAACTTAAGCTTTGTTAATCTTTCTTCATATGAAAGATTTCTAATTTGGGGAATTAACTTAGTCATCCTACGCTGGACACGTTCAAGTGAATTTATATCCATTCCATAATATGGCGACCAAAACTGAACTGCATAATCTAAATGGGGCAAAACTAGAGCAAGATATAGCTTGAGAACCACACCAGGTGTCTTGTTACTAACGCTGCGATTAATAAATCCAAGTGTCCGATTTGCCTTATTACGAACATTTATGCATTGATCCTTTTGTTTTAAATTCTTACTAATCATAACTCCCAGATCCCTTTCGCAATTCGACTTCGCAATCTCAACACCATCTAGCTCGTATCTTGTAACCCTATCATCATTACCTAACCTCAGAACTTTACATTTATCAGCATTAAACTGCATCTGCCAATCCTTCGACCATTTCAAAACCCTATCTAGATCAACTTGAAGTGATAGTGAGTCCTCCTCCGAATTAATTTCCTTACCGATTTTCGTATCATCGGCAAATTTGCAAATGTTGCTACTCAAACCTGAATCTAAATCATTTATATATATTATAAACAACAGAGGTCCCAGGACAGAGCCTTGAGGCACTCCACTTACAACGTTTTCCCACTCTGACTTGACTCCATTTATACTAACTCTCTGTTTCCTTTGGTATAGCCATGCCCTAATCCAGCTTAATATAGCACCCCCAATACCATGAGACTCTATCTTTTTAATCAGTCTTTCATGTGGCACTGTATCAAAAGCTTTGCTAAAGTCAAGGTACACAACATCGCAATCCATACCACTAACAACTGCCTAAACAATGCTAGAATAAAAAGATAACAAATTTGTTAAACATGAACGGCCATTTATAAAACCATGCTGCGACTCAATTATTAATTTATGTTTTTCAAGATGAAGACGAATTTTATTTGCTATTATAGATTCGAGTAACTTTCCCACAATAGACGTTAGGCTAATTGGTCGATAGTTAGACGCAAGTGATCTATCTCCTTTCTTAAAAACTGGTATCACATTAGCAACTTTCCAAAACTCTGGCACTCTGCCTGACCCTATTGATTTATTAAATATGGTTGACAGTGGGTCACAAAGCTCCTCTTTGCATTCTTTAAGCACCCTGGCAAACACTTCATCCGGCCCTGGGGATTTGTTTGGTTTGAGTTTTACTATTTGTTTAAGAACATCCTCCCTGGTAACTGCTAAACTCGTCAACCTGTCCTCGTCCCCACCCACATAGACTTGTTTGGCTGAAGGCATATTGTTAAGTTCCTCTTTAGTAAATACAGATACAAAATATTTATTAAAATTACTACTCATCTCTTCATCACTATCTGTTATTTGACCTGTCTCAGTTTTTAATGGACGTATCCTTTCCCTAGTCTTAGTACGATATAACTGAAAAAACCCTTTAGGATTTGTCTTTGCTTGCCCTGCTATGCGAACTTCATAGTTTCTTTTTGCTTTCCTTATCTCTTTTTTAACATTTCTAACCAGTTGTACGAATTCCTGTTCTAAAGTGACCTCCCCATTTATAATCATTTTGTACCAAGCTCTCTTTTTACCTATAAGGTTCTTCAAATTCTTTGTTATCCACTTTGGGTCATTAGTATTCGATCTATTCAATTTGTATGGTATACTACGTTCCTGTGCTTTGTTTAGAATATTCTTAAATAAGTTATATATTGAATCCACATCGAAATCCCCATTTAAGTCACCTATCGCTGGGTTCATGTCTCGCTCCAAGACCGGCCCACACCCCATACCCAAGACTTTCCAATCAATTTGACCCAAAAAATTTCTTAGGCTATTAAAATCAGCTTTTCGAAAATCTGGCACTTTAACAGAATTTTCTCCTACATGTCTATTCCATTCTATGCTAAATCTGATTTCTTTGTGATCACTGTTCCCTAGCTCACTCCCTATTTCGATGTCATTAATTTGTGTTTCCCTGTTAGTTAACACTAAATCTAAAATATTATTTTCCCGTGTTGGTTCCTTAATGTGTTGCGTAAGAAAGCAATCGTCAATTAATTCTAGAAAATCTTCTGCTTCACTATTCCCTGTTTTGTTCAACCAGTTTATTCCACTAAAATTAAAGTCACCCATGACATAAATACTGTTAGATCTAGATGCTCTAGATATTTCATCCCATAGATGCTTTGCTTCCATCCTGTCTAAATTTGGTGGCCTATATATATAACTCCTATTATAATATTATTAGCTTTTTCGTTTAATTCTATCCAAATAGTTTCTGTGTGTGGCTCAGTTTTGATTCCCTCTTTGAGACTACATTTCAAATTGTCCCTAACATATATGGCTACTTCACCTCCTCGTCTAATATATCTATCTGTGTGAAATAGTTTAAATCCATTTATTTGATATTCAGCTAATAGTTCCCTATTTTCTACATTCATCCACGTTTCGGTAAGTGCAATAATATCTATATTTTCTGTGCAGACAAGAGCATTTAATTCGTTAATTTTATTTCTTAGACTTCTACTGTTAGTGTAATATACCCTAAGTGAATTGTTATTTTGAGTCCCTTCTCTTTCCCTGATCATTTTGCCAATTCCTTTCTCCTCCAAACACATACTTTTATTATCTTCTTTCTCCAAATCAATTCCCATACCTCTATCTACTAACAGTTTAAACCCAAACAAACACCTCTAACCACTTTTTCCAACGAGTTCGCAACAGCAACAACCCCAGCCCTCGATAGATGCACCCCATCACGAGTATACATTTCATTTCTTCCATAGAAGTGTTCCCAGTTGTCTATGAAAGATATTGCATTTGATTTGCAATATCTTTCCAGCCGGCAATTGACACCAAGTGCCCTCGACATCCATTCATTTCCCACTCCCTTTCTTGGAAGAATGCCACATATGATCGGGATTCCTCCCTTGCTCCTAACTAATTCAATGGCTGTCCTGAATCTCTTTATTAGTTCCTCACTCCTAACTTGCCCAACATCATTACCCCCTGCACTAATACAAATAATAGGTTTGTTTCCATTTTCCGTCATAATATCATTCATGTTTCCAACAATATCACCAATTCCAGCTCCCGGATAGCAAACCCTTAATCTGTTCCCCCTATCTCTGACACAAAACGTTCTGTCTAAATACCTCACCTGGGAATCTCCCACAACCAAAATTCGCTTCGATTCTCCCTTTTCCTTTCGAGCAGTTTGAGGAACCTGCGCTTCAATGCTCCTCGTTGCTTTGCCTCCTCTTTGAACAACAGGTTCACCACAGCACTCGTCCTCTAATACGTCAAATGCATTAAAAGTCCTTAGGTGTAGGCTATTAGTTGTCGGTTTTGCCAAGGTCTTCTTAAGACCCCTGTCTTTCACAACTTGCCAAGACGAGGTCTTCTTAATACTGGTCCCGTCAGTCCTTTTTAATGAGGTCCCGTCAACACTGGCCTCCTCCTTCGTTTCCTCCCGAAGTCTCAGCCGTCGTACCTCCTCCCGCAGGGAATCATTCTCTGCTCTCAGAGCTCCAACCAGACTCACCAAATCCTTCACTAATCCTTCCATTATTGCAATAATAATGTTAATGGAAATATCTCGGAAAGTACAAGCAGTATGCTTCCCAAATCATTAACGTTTCAAAGGACACTTGGCCACCAGGCGGCGCCTTCGGCTGAGACATCTTATCCAGCAATCTATAAACACACCTTCGCCCGCGACACCCAGATAGTGGATGAGCACCACGAGATCGGAAGCAACCAGGCATTCCGATAAGGGTCCAACACCTGTCCATCACGGGCCACGACCCCGGCAGCCGGGACAAGGCTTCCCCCAGACCGGGGCAACAAAGGAGGGGGAACTGCAGGCGCGGCATCGACCCCGCCACTGGGTACAGGAGCCGAGGCCCCCCGGCGAACATCTTTCCATAACACAGGTTGAGGTCCCGATCATCAGGGGACGACCCCCACTGCGGGAATCCAATAGTAGGAGACGCATGAGGGGCACAGGTAGCAACTCGGGGCCCCTCACAGCCCCGTCATCTACGGTGGGGGATGCCAGAGCACCATACTCCCCCACCTCCTCCCAAGGCACACCACGAAGGGGAGACACATTCCGAGCAAGCCGTGAACGCTTCGAGACAGGTCACACCACACCACTCCACTCCCACGAGCTCAACTACACCAGGGGCCACAGCAGTTACCAGACGTGTCGCATAGGCCGTAGAACGTGCCTCAACAGGCGGAGCAGCAGACAGGCAATCAGGTGCCTCAGGCACAGTACCCACTCCATCCTCAGTACCGTCCGAATGCAACAGCAATGGAAAATCCACCACACGAAAAATATGCACCCTACCAGTTGTTCTCACGTTGCACGCTGCAGCCAGATGACCCTCGTGACCACACCTATAACTGGTGCGCGGTTGTCCCCAATACAGTCAGCATAGCGTGTAACCCAACACGGACATCAACAACGGGACACTACTCTTCAGCGACATCGTCAGGGGTGCAGGAGCTGTCAAGCATACCAGCAAAGTGCCCGGCAAGGACCTTATTCAAACGAACACTTAACAGTCCCAAATCGTTCAAAACAGTAGGGTGTAGGGTAAAAATTGTCCTGAAATTCGAAGGGGGCACCATACACCGCCACAGAATCAAGACGACACTAAGATTCACCACCTTAACAGAACCAGCAGTATCAGGGAGAGGGTAAACACGCCCCTCACACCGCTCGAGAAACGCCTGAATGGCAGCCTGAAGGTGGAACTTGACCACAGCACGGTTGCCCTGAAGCAGCTGGACGTCCACTAGGTCCGACAGCTGCACATGCAGCACGTCCACTAGGTCCGACAGCTGCACATGCAGCACGTCCACTAGGGTGACACCATCCAACAGATGGTACACCGGCACCGTAAATGCCAGACTTGCCGACAATGTCCTCTTCACTGGAGGGCGAGAAGTCCCCATGGCCAAGCCAAACATCACCCTGTTAGTGGCAAACCACCACCAGCAGAGCAAACCAGCAATCGCCCAACGTAAACACTAGCCAGGAGCAGAGACCTCAGGAGCGTCTGACCTGGCCGGTGGTCGCCATTCAACTCCTTGGTGTTCACTGTGGTCAAGACATCTTTATTAATACAGTTCCTAGAGCAGGACTTTCTCCTAACATTGGTCAACTATCTGCATAAGTGAGATTGGTTTTATTCAAACATACTAATTTGGTTTATTTTCTTTTTAGAAATCAAACCAAATTCTTTTTGGTGGGGAGGAGTTACGGTATCAACACTGTTGCTGGGGTGTGGAGTGGCGATTTCGGTGCCATCTCTAGAGCTGCATTCCAACTCCCAAGAATTAGATG
Organism: Procambarus clarkii; assembly: GCF_040958095.1. Lineage (NCBI taxonomy): Eukaryota > Metazoa > Arthropoda > Malacostraca > Decapoda > Cambaridae > Procambarus > Procambarus clarkii. The sequence continues at coordinate 14,923,202 of NC_091150.1, forward strand.
AGATACAGACAACGCCATCTGTTGGCAGTGGCGTGGTGTCAGTGAAAGGCTCCTGTTTCATACCTCAGTTAGGAGGTGAGGTCGAATTTGATGACCTCTGGTGGATGGCGTAACAATATCAACGCCATCTAGGTTGTGCATGTAATTACAATGTCAGTTTCCCGGTGTTATCTTAAGGTCACCCAGCATACTGACTATCTAGATAATGATGTTTATGTTCACCGAGGTGATGTGAGGGGGCGATTGTGCTGACAGTTCACCTTGGGCAGTCCAGAACTCCTGACTTGGTCCTGTCAGGAGGACCAAGAGAGGACAAAGTTGCCGCCGTTTGAAGTAGCAGTGTGTTAGCTGCTGGATTTAGGCAGTGTTGTATTGACCGACGTACCCGGGATTTGGGCAAGAGGAGATACGAGGCGACCTTAGTGCTTGTCTCTTGAGAAGTGTTGCTAAAGACTTCTGCCAGGTTGTTAGCTACCCCTGTACGTGATTATTTGAGAACCCTGTCAGCGTGTTGCTGAAGCCCTCTGCCAGTGTGGTTCTGGAGAGTGGATGTGGGGTAGTGGATCACCGTGACAATACGGTGCTTGGACTTGCCCATGTTGAGGAAGGTAAACTCACCGGCGATTACCATAGAGCGTGGACGACATATACGTGAAAATAGTGGACTCACCGGGATTTGATGAACACTACAGCTATATTGAGTGTCCTGGGTGAAAGTGACACAGTGTACATAGGAGTAGTTATAATTCAATATATATAACATATTGGTGAGGTATAACTAAAGTTGATAAATATTTTTGAAGATGTAATTGTGTATTTTTCCTCCCTCCCTTTTATTCCTTGCACTGTTACTTGCTGCTGCCAGTTCTGAGAAATTACCACTGACTTGGGGAAGGATCATAGAAGAGGAAGAGATTATAAGACACGTGAACAGAAAGAGAGAGAACAACAAGAGAGAGAGAGAAGAGAGGCTGAGACAGAGAAGCAGAGGCATAGACAGAGATGCAGAAGCAGACCAGCAGAAAGGCAGTGTCAGAGACAGAGATGCAGAGACAGAAAAGCAGAGGTAGTGATACAGAGGCAGAGACAGAGAGGCAAACACCATGAGGCAGAGAGAGAAAGGAAGAGACAGAGAGGCAGAAATAGAGTGGCAGAGACAGATGGGCAGAGATAGATGGGCAGATACAGAGAAGCAGAGACAGAGAGGCAGAGAAAGAGGGGCAGAGACAGAAAGGCAGAGACAGAGGAACAGAGACAGAGGCAGAGATAGAGGCAGAGACAGAGAGGCAGAGACAGAGAAGCAGAAACAGAGGGGCAGAGAAGGAGGGGCAGAGACAGAAAGACAGAGACAGAGGAACAGAGACAGAGGCAGAGATAGAAAGAGAGGCAATGACCGTGAGGCAGAGGCAGAGTGGCAGACAGAGAGGCAGAAACAGAGGGGCAGAGAAAGAGACAGAGGCAGAAACAGAAAGGCAGACAGAGAGGCAAAGAAAGAGACAGAGGCAGAGACAAAGTCAGAGGCAGAGACGCAGAGGCAGAGACAGAGAAGCAGAGACAGAGAGGCAAAGACAGAGAGGCAGAGGAAAAGACTGAGAGACAAAGGCAAAGACTGAGAGGTAAAGGCCCAGTGGTAGAGACGGAGAGGCAGATACAGAAAGGGAGAGACAGAGAGGCAGAGTCAGTGTGGCAGAGGGAGAGAGACAGAAACATAGAGGCAGAGGCAGAGAGGTAATGACAGAGAGGCAGAGACAGAGGAACAGAGACAGAGGCAGAGACAGAGGCAGAGATAGAGAGAAAGGCAATGACCGTGAGGCAGAGAGAGAAAGGCAAATACAGAGAAGCAGAGACAGAGAGGCAGACGAAGAGACAGAAAGTTAAAGAAAGAGAGGCAGAGAAAGAGAGTAGAGACAGATATAAAACCGAGAGGCAAAGACAGAAAGGCAGAGACAGAGAGGCAGAGAAAGTGAGGCAGAGAAAGAGAGGCAGAGACATAGAGGCAGAGACAGAGAGGTAGAGACAGAGACATAGAGGCAGAGACAGAGAGGCAGAGACAGAGACATAGATGCAGAGATAGAGATGCAGAGAAAGAGAGGCAGAGACAGAGACATAGAGGCAGAGACAGAGACATAGAGGCAGATACAGAGATGCAGAGAAGAGACATAGATGCAGAGATAGAGATGCAGAGAAAGAGAGGCAGAGACAGAGACATAGAGGCAGAGACAGAGATGCAGAGAAAGAGAGGCAGAGAAAGAGAGGTAGAGGTAGAGAGGCAGAGAAAGAGAGGTAGAGGTAGAGAGGCAGAGAAAGAGAGGCAGAGAAAGAGAGGTAGAGAGGCAGAAACTGAGAGGCAGAGACAGAGATGCAGAGGATGAGACAGAGAGAAAGAGAGACAGAAAGAGGCACAGACAAAGAGGCCGAGGCAGAAAGACATGGACAGAGAGGCGGAAGCAGAGAGGCAGAGAGTCAGAGGCAGAGACAGAGAAGCAGAGACAGAGAGGCAGAGACAGAGAGGTAGAGACAGAGAGGCAGAGGTTGAGAAGCAGAGAAAGAAAGGCAGAGACAGAGAGGCAAAGGCAGAGAGGGAAAGACAGAGAGGAACAGACAGAGAAGCATACAAAGAGGCAGAGGCAGATGAAGAGACGCAGAAATAGTTTGGCAGTGACAGAGAGGCAGAGTCAGATGTACAGAGAAAGAAAGTCAGAGACAGAACAGAGACAGTGGCAAGGGCAGAAGCAGAGACAGAGAGACAGAGGAAGAGACAGAGAGGCAGAGACAGATATAGAGGCAGAAAGGTAGAGAGGCAGAAAGGTAGAGAGGCAGTGAGGTAGGAGCAGAGGCAATGGCAGAAACAGAAAGTCAGAGGCAAAGACAGAGAGGCAAAGAGACAGAGTGGCATAGACAGAGACAGGGGCAAAGGCAGAGAGGCATGGGCAGAGAGGTAGAGACTAAAAGACAGAAATAGAAAGGCAGATACAAAGAGGTAGAGGTAGAGAGGCAAAGGTGGAGACTGAGATGCATAGAAAGAGAGGCAGAGAAAGAGAGGCAGAGAAAGAGAGGTAGAGGTAGAGAGGCAGAGACAGAGAGGCAGAGAGAGAGAGAGAGGCAGAAACAGAAAGGCCCATACTGAGAGGCAGAGAAAGAGATAGAGAGACAGAGATGCAGAGAGACATAGAAAGACAGAGGCAGAGAGGCGGAAGCAGAGAGACAGAGACATAAAGTCAGAGACAGAGACAGAAAAGCAGAGGCCGAGAAGCAGAGACAGAGTGGCAGAGAAACAGAGGCAAAGGCAGTTACAGAGAGGCAGAGGAAGAGAGGCAGAAATATAGAAGCAGTGACAGAGAAGCAGAGACAGCGAGGTAGAAAAAGAGAGGCAGACACAGAGAGACAGAGACAGAGAGGTAGAGACAAAGTTACAAAAACACAGAGGCATAGGCAGAGAGGCAGAGACGGAGAAGCAGAGACAGAGGCAGAGTGGCACAGGCAAAAGCAGGGGCAGAGACAGAGAGAGAGAGGCAGAGAGGCAGAGGCAGAGACAGAGAGGCACAGGCAGAGACAGAGAGGCAGAGGCAGAGACAGAGAGGCAGAGAGAGAGAGAGAGAGAGAGAGGAGAGGAGAGAGAGAGAGAGAGAGAGAGAGAGAGAGAGAGAGAGAGAAGAGAGAGAGAGAGAGGCAAATTCAGAGAAATAGAGACAGAGAGGCAGAGACATTGACAAAGAGGTATAGACAGAGAGAGAGAGGGAGAGAGGCAGATACAAAGAGGCATAGACAGAGAGGTAGAGACAGAGAGACAGAGGCAGGGAGGTAGAAACAGAGAGACAGAGGCAGAGACAGAGAGGAAGGGACAGAGATGCAGATGCACAGACGCAGAAGTAAGTAGGCAAAGACAGAGCGGCAGAGTGGCAGACAGGCAGAGGCAAAGGCAGAGACAGAGAGGCAGAGAAAGAGAGGCAGAGGCAGTGAGGCAGAGAGAGTGACACAAGCTGATTCTCATGATGCAAACTAGTCACCATTGTTTACATACTGTGATGGAGAGTTCCCACGACTCAATCCGATGACAATGGTGTTCAGACTGTGATTGTGAAAAGTTCCCAAGAGACTAACTGGTGACCTGACATGTTTGACATGTAGATACACATGTAGAAGAGTTCCCAGGTCACAGCTGGTGATTAAGGTGTACAGATTATGATGTAGGAGAGTCCCCAGGAGATAACTGGTGAAAAAATTGTACAGATATATACATTGACAGTTGGATCAAATAGTCTTGAAGAAACTCACACAAATAAATCAGTCATAGTCAATGATTAAGCTAGTGATTATCCAAAGCTGCTTACCGAAAAATTACAGTATTTCTTTTATAAAAATTAAAGAAAACATTTTGGAACAGAATGAGCCTGTTACCAACTGTGTACCAGAGCCTTCATGTGATCAGTTGACCTGATCTCCCGTGTATCAACCTGTTGATAATGGTCTACTGGTGACCATGGTGTATAGACTGTGTTGGTGGAGAGTTCCAGCGACGCAAACTGGTGACGATGGTTTATAGACTGTGATAGTTGAAATTTTCAAAGGACGCTAGATGGTGACAAAAGTGTACAGATACATACATTGACAGTTGGATCAAATCCATCATGAAGAAACTCATACAAATAAATCAGTCATAGCCAATGATTAAACAAGTGATAGCTAGTGATTATCCAAAGCTGCTTACCGAAAAATTATTTGTTTTATAAAAAAGTAAAGACAAAAGGAAGCTCTGCAACTCGTTGGCTTGACCTGGAGACCGTCAGGACTCCGCCGATCTTTCCCACAACCTGGCCACGAGTCTTCCTGGTTGTTAATACTCCCATGAGTTATATTTCTCTCTCTCTCTCTCTCTCTCTCTCTCTCTCTCTCTCTCTCTCTCTCTCTCTCTCTCTCTCTCTCTCTCTCTCTCTCTCTCTCTCTCTCTCTCTCTCTCTCTCTCTCTCTCTCTCTCTCTCTCATTCTTTTTGCTTTTGTAATTATAACGTGAGTTCATATTGGCTGTCAAATGACGTACCTATTGAAACTGCAAGCAAGAGCTTTTATCCTACCTCATCTCATATGAAGCCTCCTCCTAGAAAACTCATTTGTTTCATTAGAATGCATTTTGAAAGTATCACAGAGGAAACTATCATATAAGGAACCTGGATAAGCTGCAAGAAAACCTATTCCTAGTTGCCTCTTTATTTCATGAGCCTGTCAAATGCATCAGTTGAAATACCGTTAATTCATTACCAACATTAGGTAACAATCATATAAGGAACAGGGCGAGGCTGTAACCAACTGTGTGCCAGAGCCTTCATGTGATCAGTTGACCTGATCCCCGTGTATCAACCTGGTGAGCGAACAAGTTCCAAATGTGAGTAAGCCTAAGAATGATTCATCGCTCATGATGCTTCCAACATGTAACTATATAAAATTGATAGCCTAGTGCTACGGGTGGCAACTACTGGTAGTCCACAAAGTTGGGCAGGTGCGGAACTTTGAGGATGTTGGCCTTGTACATAACAGTAAGACCACCAACGTCACGACGGTGTTGCAGCCTCTGATGTTCAGACCGTTCCCGTCAGACTTGGTCAAGACTAGAGATGAGCCTTCTTACCCGTCTCTCCACTTTGCCTAACAGTGTTATGAATGATGCGGGGCAGGCGATCCAGGAAAGGGTGCATACTCTGGATTAGAGCGAACTTTTGCTTCATATAAGGTTTTTCTGCCTTCTTCCATAAGGATGAACACATTCCTCGAGCTAGGCAGAGTTGGAAGAGGCACGTGAGAGGTGGAGCCAACAGGCCAGTGCAGCAGCGTAGTAGTCGTGGACTGACCTTATCTGGCCCCACAGCTTTGCTTGTGTCTAGCGTGTTAAGGAGATGGAGAACTTCAGCCTGCTTAATAACCACTTCAGTCATCCTTGACACAGTGCTTGGGGCAAGATGTGATGGTTGACGTTCAGGATCAGGGACCTGCACCTTGACAGCAGAGTTGTTTGGCTGTAGATCAGCCTTCTACTTATTGCTGGTTGCAAAACCACCATCCACCCGGTTTAGAGGTTGTATTGTGTGCTTAGATGAGAATCCCTGCCTATCTTTCACCAGGGACCACCAGTCCTTGGATCCAACCCTTCCAGAAACTTCCAGATGTTTTCTTCGAGTTTCGGATTCCCATCTGGAAATAGCCCACTTCTGAGCTTATTTCATTATTCGACAAGATTGTCTATAAATGTTTCCGTTATGAGCCGATGGATGCCTTATAAATCTCCCAACCTGTCTTCTTAAAAAAAAACGTCGCTTTTGGCCGTTTGCCCGAATGGCCGAATTTGGACGTATTTTGAAAATGAAAAAAATTGAAAACAAATTTGTGATTTTTTTTCTACAACAGTAAGTTAAGGGTCCTCTGATAGGTTAGGTGGGCAGGAAATTCTCATAAAGTTTCAAAACAGTATGAAAAACGTTAATTTAAAGTATCCTCGTATAACCTCTGCGCATACGCCGGACGACTCAAATAGAAAACGGAACAGAACGTCACTTTTGTGAGTCGATTTCATTTCAAATTACGTCCAAATTTAGTCATATCGAGCATACGAGCCAAAAGTGACGTTATTTTTAAGAGGACGGGTTGCCTCCAGACCTTGTTTTCGGCTTCAGCTGCCATCCGGCCGCGATATCCAAACCAAGGCTGATCAGTGAGTTTGGTCACATACTGCCGGTGATGGATATACCTATTCTGAAGGTCCAGTATACAACAGGTGAAAGCGTTTACTTGTCTGTTCACGTCCCCCCCTGGAGCAAGGCATTCCAATCAGTTGCTTCAAGCTCTGAGCGGAGGGCGGGCCAGTTCCTTCTGTCCCAAAGCCAGGTAGTTCGTACAGGTTCTAAACCTTGATCTCTCGGGATAGCCAGTGTAGTAAAGAGAGCCAGGTGGTCTGAAGACCCAAAATCACAGAGGTCTGCGGTGAACTGTTCTTGCAGGAAGGTCAGTTACGACAGGATCAAGGGACGAGCATGATATGTGGGTTTGAAAGATCACAAAATTTCAAGGTTTTTGGAAGACTGCTAAGAGTTTATCAAAATCCCTCTGTATGAGATACTGGTTGAAGTCACCAACAATTATAATGTGCTGACAGTTGTCCTGCATTAGCAGGGAGTCTAGGTTATACATCAGGAAGTTGATTGGGGATGCACCCTGCCATTGAGGTCTGTACATTGCACATAAGGTTATTTAGGTACCTGGATTTATGCAAATTTTAAAGAATAGAATTTCAAGATGACAAGGGATGACCACATCAATGGGTTGGGCATGCACAGATTTGCTGATGCACACTGCAACACCCCTCCTGGACCCTGCCTGTCTCGTTGTATCCATGATGTATAACCAGTAATTGTAGCAAAGTTCTCAGGAGTCCTGTCATCTAGAAATGTTTCTAGCACAATAACCACATCAGGACGATGAGTGTTCACAAAACTGCGTGTGAGATTGCCAACAATGGTAATGGAGCACCTGATGTTTGCAGACAGTATGCTGATTGATTGACTCCTCGTGACTGCATGTTGCTTGAGAAGGCAGCTGTGTGTGGCGGCAGACCTCGTAGCTGGTGTGCTGGTGGTGTGTAAATCTGTGCTGAGTAAGGCTCAACACCACCTGCATGGCTTGGGAATGGTAGTAAAAATGCTGAAGAGTATAGAGTATGCACCAAGTTTAAGTTTTTCTTAGATTGATCCAAGATAAGGTCTCAAAACATTTGATCCTGTCTATCCAGATCCCTTTTGGTTTGACATGAGTCCTCCTGGTGACCTCTTCAGTGGCAGCTGACGCTGTTCATGCCTTGTTTTGTTCAACACTCACCATACGTTGTTCTTGTGTTGCAACACTCACAACACGTTGTTCTTGTGTTGCAACACTCACAACACGGTGTTGCTGTGTTGCAACACTCACAACACGCTGTTGTTGTGTTGCAACACTCACAACACGGTGTTGCTGTGTTGCAACACTCACAACACGTTGTTCTTGTGTTGCAACACTCACAACACGGTGTTGCTGTGTTGCAACACTCACAACACGTTGTTGCTGTGTTGCAACACTCACAACACGGTGTTGCTGTGTTGCAACACTCACAACACGGTGTTGCTGTGTTGCAACACTCACAACACGGTGTTGCTGTGTTGCAACACTCACAACACGTTGTTGCTGTGTTGAACACTCACAACACGTTATTACTATTTCGTAATACTATAATAATAATAAATTATATAATATATAAAAGTTTCTATAAGTAATAAATAAAACGTGATTTAATATTAAATATTTGATTAATTAGATGAAAAATAGTATTGAATTAATATTAAAGTATTTTGTGGCCAATATATGAAAAAAAGGAAGCGCTCACTATACAAAGGGTTCGAACTGGTGACCGCGTGAACACCGGGTCCGACCTCCCAGTCTGACCACGACGCTTCCTGCTTAATGAAGAACTCGGCAGTCATACATTCATCCACTTCATCATACATCATCATGTGACATATGAGCCATGATGAGAGAAAATCAGTAGGGGAAAAAATATCTGTGAGGATGCGGTGTAAGGTAAGGTAAGGTAAGGTAAGGTAAGGTAAGGTAAGGTATGGTAAGGTAAGGTAAGGTAAGGTATGGTAAGGTAAGGTAAGGTGAGGTGAGGTTAGGTAAGATTAGGTAAGGTGAAGTAAGGTAAAGTAAGGTAAGGTAAGGTAAGATAAGGTAAGGTAAGGTAAGGTAAGGTAAGGTGAAGTAAGGTAAGGTAAGGTAACAATGAGGTGAAAGTACTGCTCCAGTATTAATATATAGCACTTGTTAAGGATATTAGGATGAGCTGGGATGTATAAGGATGGATTGAAGAAGCGGTGCCCAACCACTTCGACCATCGGGGATAGAACAAAAATATATTTTATATTCAGCATGGATCTAAAATATATTTAAGCAAAATGAAGTATATAAAGTTATCAAATTTTTTTTAAGCTATATCATAGAAGTTTTGAACTTTGTATTTATCCAATTCATAAATTTTGGATTAATTGTTTATAGTTAATTTGTTCACCATATGTGTTCACCTTGTGTATTCACCTAGACGTGTTCACCTAGTGTTCACCTTAATTATCGATATTTCTTCCTGTATATAGCCAGCAGTTTAAAGTCTTTTTTTAATATTACTAAGACCAAAAGTTGATTTTGTACATTTCAAGGTTTTTTTTACAACGATAACATGATAAAAATTCAATCAGTATGATTTGTGAATTTAGTAATGAACGAATGAGAGCAAATATAGACAATATCAGTGTATCTGACGTATAGATCAGATATCGATTTTTCTTATAGTTGGACTCAAGTGTTTTAAGGCAGAAAGACCAGATGGAGGGAGAATTATTTTATAACGTGTTATAATTTGTTTCAGATATTTTCCTTTCATCTTCAATCAAAGAGAAACAATAATACTCAGACATAACACTTATACATTCACATGCTGTGAGTGTTGCAACACACAGGAATAATGTCTTGTAAGTGTTGCAACACAAAAAAGCGTGTTGAGAGTGTTACAACACAGAAATGAGGTGTTTTGAGTGTTGCAACACAGGAATGAGGTGTTGCGAGGTTGATGCTGCAGCACTGGAATAACGTGTTGTGGATGTTGGAACACGTATATGTTTTGTATTTAAAACCAAACCAAATTGGCTCTGTATTGCAACACACACAACACATTATTCGTGCGTTTCAAAACTCACAACATAATATTTCTCTGTTGCAACACTCACAACATGATTTTTATGTGTTGAAACACTAACATGGTATTCCTGTGTTGCAAAGTTACAACTCTCACAACTATTATTTTCATGTCGTTTAACGTGATTACATATCTAGAAAAGGGTGATTTGAATTTATAAATAAAATGTGATTGAATATTTAAAATTTGATTAAATAGATAAAAAATAGTACTAGATTAAAACTAAAGTATTATATGTTATTACATGGAAAAAAGGAAGCTTAAATCTATAACTAAGAATTCTAACTGGTGACCGGGTGAACACCGGGTCCGACCTCCCAGTCTGACCACCACCCTTACTACTGAATGAAGAACTCAACAGTCATATATTTATCCACTTCATCATACATCATTAATTGACATTTGAGTCATAAGAAGAAAAAATCAGGAGAAAAAGAATCTCTGTAAGGAAACGAGGTAAGGTTATGTAAGGTATATATGAAGAGAACTTCTGGTCATTATGATTATATAGCTCTAGGATTGGCTATTAAGCTCATCTGGGATATATAGAGACGAAATGAAGGAATGGAAAAATACCACTTACACCATCGGGGATCGAACGTGGACTCTGCAAGAAGCAAGAGGACGGGGTGGAGTAACGCTGCCCGAGAACCATCGGGGATCGAACACAAACGTATTTTATAAGTAGCACAGATCTAATAAATTTAAGCAAACTGAAGTGTACACAGTTATTCTCACCAGTTCTTTAAGGTATATAATTTTGTTATTGAACTTGTTATTTATCTAATAAATTTATAATTTTTGCACAGGTTTATATGCATAAATGTTCACCAAGATGTGCTCACCTAAATTTGTTCACTTAAATGTGTTCACCTTTATGTGTTCACCTGGATGTGCTTACCTTTATGTTCTCACTCTAATAATCAGTCTTTCATCATGTTTAAACTTAAGCATTACTGGCTCCTGAAGCTGATTTGGTACAATTCATGTTTGTTCATGTTTTCATGATTGCCTGGCAGGAATCCCAGTTGATTTTTAGAAAAAAAGGGATTCATCAGTATATTTGACGTATAGATCAGATTAAGATTTTTCTTGTAGTTGTTCACAAGTGTTTAAAACCCAGAAAAAACAGATCAATGGAACATGATTTTATAGTGTGTTTATACCAACCTATCTTCCTGTTTGGGTAGTACTGATAGTACCGATGAGGACATTAGTACATATACCGACTTGCAACGCAATTAGAAAGTTGAAATCGGTACTATTGAAACTGGACAAACAGGAAATGGTTTCTTATATATGTTGCAAAGACAAATTAAACTAACGTAACCTAACCTTCATAGGCCTAATACACGATTTCTGCATGAGGCCTTATATAGTACATATGTGTGCTATACTAGGCCTTGGAACACTTGTTTTGTTTACTTGTCTCACTCATCTGATTGCTTACTACGTCAATCTATGTACTATGGTACACAGTGTTATAAGAACTACTGTCTAAACAGGAGGATGACTTGAACAAACTTACAAGTTTTAAATTCTTGCACTAAACTTTGTCAATGATTTTCTTGAAGTTCTCTCACTACACTGAAGACTTCAGTAAATAGATTCTCAATGGCATACAAATTACGTATTTTCACTAAATTATGTAATATTATAACAACAGTTAAGGTTATTATGGTAATAGTATAGTTGTAGTTTTAGTTAAGGTAATTATGGTAATATTAAAGTTATAGTTACGGTAATTATGATAATATTAAAGTTATAGTTAAGGTAATTATGGTAAATTCCTTTTAACATGTTAGAGAGGAATGCTAGAGAGAAAAGAATCCTGAATGGCAACCTTGCTGTAAATGAAAGTCCATATATAGAGAACGAAAATACACAAATATATAACAGGAATGCATATGTGAGTGTTGCAACGTAAAGGAATACCGTGTTGTGAGTCTTACATCACGGACAAAAATATGTTGAAACTATTACTCACTGCCGAGTTGTTATGTGTTGCGATTGTTATTCCTGACAGGTACCACACTTACAACATGTTATTTATGTGTTGCAACGCCTACCGCAACACGTACGACTTGCCATACGTTTTTTCTGTGTTGTAACTATGACAATGCATTATTTCCTGTGTTGGAAACTAAAAACACTTTACCTCTGCATATGAACAATCCCCATAGATCGATGGTATTATCTCTTAGTATTATATCAATGCAACAGATTATTTATGTGTTGCAACACTCACAGTATGTAATTTCTTTGTTGCAACACACTCAACACGTTATTACTGTTTTGTAATACTATAGTAACAATAAACAGTTTAATGCATAAGAGTTACTAAAATTGGTAAATAAAACGTGATTGAATATTTAAAATATGACTAAATAGATGAAAAATAGTAACGAATTAAAACTAAAGTATTTTGTGGCCAATATATGGAGAAAAGGAAGCCTGGAGGGAGGTGGTCGAACTGGTGACCGAGTGAATACCGGGTCCGACCTCCCAGTCTGGCCACGACGCCTCCTGCTTAATGATGAACTCATTCACTTCACCATACATCATCAAGTGACATATGAGGCATGATGAGACAAAATCAGTAATGATAAAACATCACTGTGAAGACGGGATGTAAGGTAAGGTAATAATGAGGTGAAAGTACTGCTGTAGTATTATTATATAACATTTGTTAAGGATGTTAGGATGAGCTGGGATATATAAAGACGGATTGAAGGAGCAGTTGTTGGAAATTTCCAACACTAATACAATACTATTGTATTATTATAAACTAGTATTAAAATATACTAATTACTGTAGTTACTAAAATTTACTAACAGTACTGTTCACATGAACTAACTATTATATCTGTATAAGGATACTGGAATTCTTACGAAACCAAGCCCAGTATTGCGGCAGACTATACCTAGTTAAACACATTTATATCCAGTGTGTTCGAGAATTGAATGTGATTCTCTAAAATCATCAGTATTCCGTGTGAAAATTATTTACGGATAACATAACTCCCAAATAATTATAAATCGAGAGTTTTTAGTTACAATTGTTATCAAGTAATAATTTTACCGTCACGCATGAATGCCATGGAGAAAACTAAAATCTTCTCCATTTCTTGTTTACTACCATAAGACGAGAAAGTAATAATATTTAACTCCCTAGAATTACAACCTAGTCTTTATTAAAGCATTTCAGCCACAATTACGCAAAATAATATTATTCGTGATAAATAATTTCTGTGGCGAATGCGGGACGCTAGTGGGAGAGAGAGGAGAAGCCATTGTTGTTGTTGGTGGACGAGACGCCTGAGTGGCGTGAAGTCTCGTATTGCGGAATTGAGCAACAAGGTCTTGGTGTCAGAGTCTGAGACACGTGACGTTGAAGTTATCAGCAAGAATTACACTGGTACTCAACATAGAACTAGTTAATATTGTTCTACGTGATCTGCAGTGACCGGCCAACTAATAACTCGTCGACATTCAAGCCAAGCTATCAACCACGTGTACGCCATTGCGAGAGTTGGAGCTTGGGACGCGGTTTCGGCAAGCTTCAACATAATCTGTACCCCTTAGCTAAGTATATAATTCCCTTTTGATGCATCATTAGAGATTGTATATGTCAGGGCAGCTTGCCGTTAGATCGAGCGACCTTAACAAAACCCATGTTAGTACCATAACTAATTTGTTTTCCCATTTTCATGAATATAGATATTTCAGTAGCCTAGTTCAATGCTATGTAATATCCCTTAAATTACAGCTCGCATGTGAGGAGTCCACGAGCTGTTACCTTACTCCGTGTTATTCATCTCCCAGTGTTTCTACGAGGAATTCCGGAGATCCCGAGGATGAGTCGTAAATGATGTCATTGAAATCGTCTTAAAGCTAAGACCTTTTCGTATTCACTTATTTTACTTAAAATTCATTACTTCTATATCCTATTATTTTAATTGGATGCTGATCATGTTACACTGGAGATAATACGTGTTTATTAGAATGATTAATTTCTGATGTTAATGATCTTTATAATTACTGGTGATAATCTTCTATAGATTTCTTTAATTTGGTCATAAGATTAGTTATTACACAATGAACTGGGGCACGAACCACACTAGTTCCTAGACGTATATGAAGTTCTAGCAATAACCCCCCCAATGTAGGTGTTTGAGGCTTTGATTCTAGTTAATTATCTATACAGCCCATTAATTAGTTAAGTGATTATACTTCCTAATATTTAACCATAGACACTGGTTCTTCCTGGAGTTTCTAATGATCACTTTTTATTAGTTTCCCTCTTTTCTTACAAGCGGGTGGTCCTTCGTAATTGCTTTCATTAATTTTAATAATTAAATAAATAGAGTCAAGCCCCAAATATCCCACATTATGGTCCTTCGAACCGGATAAAGATAAACATAAATATAAATATACATACTAATTAGTAATAACTAATCACCGTGTGAAGTAGTCTAGACTAACCAATTTTAATTAATTGTTTCTACCGACAGCGTAACAATAGGTTAGCCTAAGTCACACCAAGTCATTGCTACTTACACCTCATGTATAAGGTAGCACTCGTGGGACACAGTTAATTGCCCACAACACTTAGGCCTACACTTCATACTGAAGTAAGAATCTTTAGGTCACCAGGAGCAAACAGCTCATAACTTGTATATTAATTCCTCACTAACACCAATTATGTGTTAACTATTTGGGCTATACAAATATTTCAATATACGGCTGTCAGCAGACTGTCCATTTATAGCCTGAATTCATTCCATAATTACTGATTCACTCAAGTCAGTGGATCATTAACATTTTAGGATCCAGTATACAAATACAAATTGCTGATCCCATACTAATTAATCATTACTAACCCTGATAACATTTTATTCCACAATTAGGAGTACATCAGGAGTTAAATATTACTCACGGCAGTAGAATACTTTGCCAAACACAATTAATTCTCTTGTGTTCATTTAATTTCTTATACACATAATTTCTACCAGTGTATATTTTATATAAACTATAAAACCAAAAACCCAAAAATACAGCACAACTATTTGCACATTACTGCACCACAATATAATCCTTGCCAACCTTTATTAGGTAGGAATTTAGGCTGTGATTGTGCTGAATTTGGCACAAACACAGACTAAATAAATTTGTAGTTTCTTAGGTAGAAATTCTCACAACTAGGCTTGAGCTAGTTAGTGGTATATATTATTCATTCTTGTGCTGACCTAATCAAGGGTGGGATTAACCAATTTATTGTGTAATTATATTTATTACATATTCTATGTACATCTTTGAGTGTTACTGTAAGTTCACTACCCATCCAAGGCTGATTTTGAAGAGCTAAGCTGAGGAACACCTGTAGTGAGACCAAGGTACCACTCAAATCTTAGTTGCTTATTGTTAGGTAGGTAGCTAACCTCTAAATGAGGTAAATTACAATCAGCCTCAAGGAAATATCAGGCTGTCAATAATTATACCTGCTCTACATAAAGGAGCAAGTACCATAGCTGTACAAGTAGCTATATAAGCCCTATAAGGCTCAAATTTACCACAAGAATGGCTACTCCAGAAAGGACTGCAAGATTCTTGAGAAGTCTTCAAGTTCACCTATCAAAACTACTTGTCAAATGTGACAACTGTATAGAAACTAACCCAGTTGACATCTTCAAGCTAGTAAGTTCCACAAGGGTAGCTAACCAAAAATATGACCATATAAAGGTTGTAATCGAGTCTTATAGGAACTTACTCCATGTCAGTAATACTGACTCAGACAAATTACGTCTGACAGAATCTGATCTTGATTATGAATGTATCATTCAAGACAAGTTAGACCGATATAAAAAGGTGCTTGCAACCCTAGATGTTCCGGAGTGGGATAGAACAGTTCTTAGTAGACCTACACCCGAGCAAGCACCCAGTCAGATGAAATACTTGAGCTACCTCAAGATGAGGAGAATCCTCTAATCAATACTGATCACTATACAGGATCAACAACTGAAGTTCAACCTTCATTTTCTAACCTCTCATCTAATACAACTTCACGTAATAATTTGTTTACAGAGTCTGATCAATTTCAGACAGCTCTTCTCAATATTCCCTGGATTCTATAAATTCAATACATGAGGCTACTGAATTAGCTAGCTCCTCACAAGAACCCAGAGAAACAAGTGAAGCTGCAGATGAAACTCTTAGTGAAATTGCAATAATCAGTGAATCTGAACCAGAAAATGATAAAGCTAATGTTGCAGCAGCTAGCCGAAGCTGTAATTAAAGCTGAGGCTAAGCAAGAAGCCTTAAGCAATACAAGTAATGGTCACAATTGCTCACACCAGCCTTCTAAAGTAAGTGCTAACAATGAGAAGACTGTTATAAACCTTGTACACCAATTACTAGATTTATCTCCACCAGAACAATCAGTTGACTCTTTACAATCCTTTAGTTTTCGGCTTGAGTCACTGTTAAATTCCTTCAGTAAAGAGGTGGATCACCCAACTGCTGAGTGTGATGACAAAAATTATCATCCAAAGAAAATTGTCTGGTGACACACTCAATAAATTATATGTATACCAGAATGGTAATGTCCTGTCAAGACAGGATATCTTTACAGGTTTGCGCAATATGAGCAATCATACAGCAAACCAGGCACTTAATGCTTCATCTGAATGCACCGAAACTGTACCCACATCAGTTTCCTTACCTGAAACTCCTAAAGTGACACTGTCACTAGGTAACAAAGGTACTAATAATCAATGTAATAACAATAAGTCAAACACTGATTCATCAGTAAGGCCTAGAGCCCCACAGGTGCTCCTAAGAGACCTAATAGTCCAGAGAGCACTCCCAATAACTCTACAGGTGCTCCTAAGAGACCCAATAGTCCAATGAGCACTCCCAATAACTCCACAGGTGCTCCTAAGAGACCTAATAGTCCAAAGAGCACTCCCAAGAGCCCAGTAATGGCTCCCCAGAGTACACCAAGTACTCACAAGAGAATAAAATAACAAGCAAATGCAAGCAGCAAAACCATCTCACCCTGCAGGTACTGTTTTACCTAAACCGGTAAACCCTAAACGAGCTGTAGGATGGGGAATGTGCTTGTTTTGCAATCAAAAACATTCTCTGTTACAAATGTACTAATTACCCTAATAGAGACACAAGAGTCAGACGACTCAAACAGTTACACAAATGTACTAGGTGTCTCAAATCACATATTGTTAATAGCTGTGACACCCCACTGAACACCTGCAATAGGTGTAGAAGGGGCAAGCATCATGCTGCACTGTGCCAATTAGTCAGGACAAATTATGTCAATCCTAGAATAGGAGGTAGAGAATCTACACCAGTACAGTGCTGCAAGGTGCGAGATGTGTACAGCGTAATTTCACAAGCATCTCAAGTTAATGCTGCTTTGCCTACTGCCCAACTTCAAGTAAAGAACAAAGGAGCCAAAGATCACCACTCGTGGACTATTTGTTCAAGGTTCCCAGAGAACTTTCATAACTCAGAAAGCGGCTGAGGCACTCAATTTACAACCAATCAGACAGGTAAAATTAAACTTATCAGGGTTCATGATAAATCGAGGAACCCATGAATACTCAGTAGTTCAACCGCTTGTACGACTAGGTTAGTCATGCCAAGGCTGTCCAAGCCATTGTTGTAGATCAAATACCTTTTGACTTAAATATTAAGGGTCTGGGTACACAGCCCACTTCCTACAGGAACGTGAAATTTAATTTGGCTGACAACAAGTTAATCGTCTGACCGCCTTAACAATGTAAATGTACTAATAGGAGCAGACTACTATTACCAGTTCATAACTGGACATGTTAACGATTGGGCATGAATATGCTCCCAATCTGCAGGTGGCTACTTACTTACTGGTAAAGTTCTGAATGCGAACAAGCCTAAGCCTGCCAACAATAATAAATTAGTCAGCAGTAAATCAATTCTCCAGCAACAAGCTAAAAGGAGTAACACAGCTGAGTAATAAACTCAGATTGAATGTAGTGCAATTAGTATTCGCCGAGATGTTTCATAGCTCTCAGTGGAAAACCAGTGGTCCGTACTCAAACAAGTACAAGTCACAGCGACCAAAACCATTGAATCCACTGCACACCTAGAATTATTTCTCGACAAGTAATAGTTGACCACACTCAGTCTCCCTAGGTGACTGATAATATTAGGCTAGAGAATCTAGTACTCCCTAGGTAATTAATAATGTTAGGCTAGAGAATCTAGCACTCAATGCACTGGCATTTTCCTGAATTTAGTAATACTATGAAGTCATCAAGCAACTTCTGTAATTATAAATTCACTAGGACCACTGGTCCACAATACTTGCGCTTGAGGTTTGCCAAGAAAACCTTCTTAATACAATGTTTTCTGCACTAAGAGTTAGTGTTAAATACTTGCATCAATTTTGTTTGAGTTGTTTTTCTTTCGTTTCTGCTTAATTAATGTAGGAGGCAAGCACGAACAAACTTGCAAACTTACCAATACGTAAGTGAGTCTACAGAGAACTAATAACCCGTGAAACGTTTAGATTGGGAAAATGTTACAAATTATCTTGAATAGGATAATCGTATCAGTAATTTAATTTCCAGCAATCTTAGGTTTCCCTTTGTTTAATGCATTATCGTTAAACATTAGCATTGTTAATTAACATGCTTCATGAGCTCAATATAGCTCACCTTAGAATTAACGTAACAATTGAACGCTTTAACTTTCCCTGTCACGAGCACTGCTCGCCATGATAATTGAACAATACAATACTCCACCTCGTTAATTCGAGTTCAATATAACTCACCCTGTTAACGCTGTTAACGAGTTTAATATAACTCACCCTGTTGACATGATTAATGAGCTCAATATAGCTCCCCATGTTAACGAGCTCAATATAGCTCACCCTGTTAACTCTGTTAACGAGTTCAATATAACTCACCCTGTTGACATGATTAATGAGCTCAATATAGCTCCCCATGTTAACGAGCTCAATATAGCTCACCCTGTTAACGAGTTCAATATAACTCACCCTGTTGACATGCTTAATGAGCTCAATATAGCTCCCCATGTTAACGAGCTCAATATAGCTCCCCATGTTAACGAGCTCAATACAGCTCACCCTGTTTACTCTGTTAACGAGCTCAATATAGCTCACCATGTTCACGAGATCAATATAGCTCGTCCTGTTAACGAGCTCAATATAGCTCACTCTGTTAACTGTTAATGAGCTCAATATAGCTCAACCTGTTAATGAGCTCAATACAGCTTCCAATGTTAATTGGAGTACATTTTTGCTCACAATTAGTTTAGTCCCTTACTTAGGTAGGTTAGAATTTTAAACCATTTAATTAGTTAGCAAATTAGTCGTATCATCAGTCAGGATGACTACTGCACGGCAGTGCACATTAAATTCAATTTCATCATTTGATTTTGGGGTGATCATGATGCTCCGTGATGTTCTTGTCTAGTAACTCAATAGTTACAAGTCACAGCGACCCTAGACAGTGACCTTACTGTAGTGTCATAGTCTCCTTGATCTTAAATGACCCAATAATACTTTACTGTATAATAATGTAGAATACAACTTATACAATAATGTTATCAGTTCTTTGGAACTTTTTCTGAGTTTGCCTACGATTCAGCAACTACGTAATACACCATTACATGTCACTGCGACCCTAGTTGTTGAGTTTATTGTAAGCTTTAGGGAGTTCCTGATTACCGATAACTTAATAATTTAATGTTTCAATATTTAATACATGTTTCCACTAGAGCAGTTGTTCAACAATGCAAACGGAAACTACAAGCCTATTATAGCTCTGACCAAGAGCAAATAATTTCCCATCCAATTTAAGTTAATCATGATGATACTGTGTTGTGATGTCAAGTAACGAATCGTTACAAGTCACAATGACCAGAACATTCTCATCTACAGTAGATTCTCAGTTATTTTAAATTGTGTGATTTAATTCTTAATTTATTGTATAGGCTATTAATAATAACATGTTCCATTCAACATTGAATTTCTTTGCAAGACTTAAGTTTCTTGTATGTCCTTGACAATTACGGGACATCCGTTATGTGTGTACTAACATACTAACATATTAACATTAATACTAACTTCGGGATGGGTATGTCAGCACTCAACATTACACTGCGACCCGATAAATCTCCCCACAGAGTTATATTGGAAATTTCCAACACTAATACAATACTATTGTATTATTATAAACTAGTATTAAAATATACTAATTACTGTAGTTACTAAAATTTACTAACAGTACTGTTCACATGAACTAACTATTATATCTGTATAAGGATGCTGGAATTCTTACGAAACCAAGCCCAGTATTGCGTCAGATTATACCTAGTTAAACACATTTATATCCAGTGTGTTCGAGAATTGAATGTGATTCTCTAAAATCATCAGTATTCCATGTGAAAATTATTTACGAATAACATAACTCCCAAATAATTCTAAATCGAGAGTTTTTAGTTACAATTCTTATCAAGTAATAATTTTACCGTCACGCGTGAATGCCATGGAGAAAACTAAAATCTTCTCCATTTCTTGTTTACTACCATAAGACGAGAAAGTAATAATATTTAACTCCCTAGAATTACAACCCAGTCTTTATTAAAGCATTTCAGCCACAATTACGCGAAATAATATTATTCGTGATAAATAATTTCTGTGGCGAATGCGGGACGCTAGTGGGCGAGGAAGGAGAAGCCATTGTCGTTGGTGGTGGACGAGACGCGTGAGTGCGGCGTGAAGTCTCGTGTTGCGGAATGAGCAACAAGGTCTTGGTGTCAGAGTCTGAGACACGTGACGTTGAAGTTATCAGCAAGAATTACACTGGTACTTCAACATAGAACTAGTTAATATTGTTCTACGTGATCTGCAGTGACCGGCCAACTAATAACTCGTCGACATTCAAGCCAAGCTATCAACCACGTGTACGCCATTGGAGCTTGGGACGCAGTTTCGGCAAGCTTCAACATAATCTCTACCCCTTAGCTAAGTATATAATTCCCTTTTGATGCATCATTAGAGATTGTATATGTAGGGGCAGCTTGTCGTTAGATCGAATGACCTTAACAAAACCCATGTTAGTACCATAACTAATTTGTTTTCCCATTTTCATGAATATAGATATTTCAGTAGCCTAGTTCAATGCTACGTAATATCCCTTAAATTACAGCTCGCATGTGAGGAGTCCACGAGCTGTTACCTTATGCTGTGTTATTCATCTCCCTAGTGTTTCTACGAGGAATTCCGGAGATCCCGAGATGAGTCGTAAATGATGTCATTGAAATCGTCTTAAAGCTAAAACCTTTCGTATTCACTTATTTACTTTAAAATTCATTACTTCTATATCCTATTATTTAATTGGATGCTGATCATGTACACTGGAGATAATACGTGTTTATTAGAATGATTAATTTCTGATGTTAATGATTTTTATAATTACTGGTGATAATCTTCTATAGATTTCTTTAATTTGGTCATAAGATTAGTTATTACACAATGAACTGGTGCACGAACCACACTAGTTCCTAGACGTATATGAAGTTCTAGCAATAACCCCCCAATGTAGGTGTTTGAGGCTTTGATTCAAGTTAATTATCTATACAGCCCATTAATTAGTTAAGTGATTATACTTCCTAATATTTAACCATAGACACTGGTTCTTCCTGGAGTTTCTAATGATCACTTTTTATTAGTTTCCCTCTTTTCTTAAAAGCGGGTGGTCCTTCATAATTGCTTTCATTAATTTAATAATTAAATAAATAGAGTCAAGCCCCAAATATCCCACAGCAGTGCCCAACCACTTCGACCATCGAGAATCAAACAAAAATTTATTTTGTTAACATCATAGATCTACATAGATAAATTTAAGCAAATTGAAGTGTATAAAGTTCTCACCAATTCTTTAATGTATATCAACGCGGGTTTGAACGTTGCATTTATCTAATAAATTGCAAAAAAAATTATGTTGTTAGCATGACGCTTAATGAAGAATACATCAATCATACATTTATCCACTTCACCATACATGATGAAGTGGATGAGATGAGTTTGCCAATCTGAGGTGAGACCTCAGATTAGCGTGAAGTCTCAAGCGGTGTCCCACAGGGCATTGTACTCGGTCCTATCGTGTTTCTGATATAAGTAAATGATCATCCAGGGGGTATAGACTCATTCCTCTCTTTGTTTACTGATGATGTCAAAATTATGAGAAGGATTAAGACAGATGAGAACAGCACGATGCTTCAAGAAGACCTTGACAAACTGATAGAATGGTCCAACAAATGGTTATTAGAGTTTAACCTGAGAAAATGTAATGTAATGAGGATAGGTGTAGGGAGCAGGTCGCCAGATGCAAGGTATCATTTGGGAGATGAAATTCTTCTAGAATCATAGAGAGGGAATGACCTGGGGGTTGATATCACGCCAGACCTGTCCTCCGAAGCCCATATTGTTGGAAATTTCCAACACTGATACATCTCTATTGTATCACAAAAAACTATTGTTGTATATTAACCACAGTATCAATTAACCTTACTAATTGTAATAAAAACATAAATTTATATTTCTTTATCTGCGCATGAATTGTTGAAATTCTCACGTCATAGAGAGGCAGGATTTGCGTCAGATAATGTCTATCTAGACATATTTATTACCAATATGTTAGAGAATTTAATTTTGGTTCTCTACTTTAATTAGTATACTGTGTAATAATTAGTTACTGATAATATAACTCCTAATGATCCAATAACCGAGAGTTATTAACTAAGTTTATCACTAAATAACAAATTTATCTATTACATACGAACGCCATGAAAATATTTCCCATTTCTCGTTAATAAGGAAACGGTGCTTAATCAACACTATTTAGCGAGAATATAAACAATATAGTTCCCTACAATTGCAACCCTATTCTTTTAAAGCATTACTTCATTACTTACATGGAAAAGAATTCTCCGTGATTACTAAATTCTATTGTGAATGCGCGGAGGGGGTTGAGGGAGACTCGAGCGGTGAGCCGCCATATTTCCTTACGTGTTCGACTAGCGATCAGGAAGGGAAGACGCGTGGTGGTGTGACTGAGAGTTTCCAACATTAATTACGTTGCAACTCCACCAATAGTCACCAATTACCTTCCCACGTGTTCTACAGTGCCCTACCAGTTAATAACGCGTCAAAATTCAAGCACGGCCCGTAATTATGCATACACAGCAGTGGGACGCCTGGGACTGGCAGACGCAGTTTCAGCAGACTTTAGTATTTGATACGCTCATGTTAAGTATACCTTTCTAGTCTGATGCATCACTCCAGATTGTATGTTTTTGGGTAGTCTGTCGTTTACGATGCAAAACCAATAACAACACAATGTTAGTCGATTTTCTTCATTTATTTCAATTTCAATGAATATTGAAATAATTTTATAGCCTAATACATTGCTACTTAATTTTCCCTGATTGCAGCGTGTAGACGAGAAGTTAACAAGTTGTCTCTCATCACTCACGATAATTTCCGTGGGTTTCTTCCTTATTGGGAGCATGTGGTCACTAGGACAAGTAACGAAACGGAATACAGAAGTCGTCTTACAGCTAAGACACCCGCTTTCGTATAACTTTAGCTAAGACTTATTAGTAGTTTCTATATAAATTCACATATAAGATTTTCACTGTGAATGATTTAATGTCAGAATTTATGGCTTAGTGTTTAAGGTGATTTGCTCCTACTATTGCTCAATATTGCATAATCTTTTAATATATTCATTATTGAGGTATCATATCTTTGAATCTATCTTAGTTCAGATTTGCTATGTTACTAACTCAACAATGAACTGGTGACCAACCACACTGGTTCCTAGATATATATGAACTTCTAGAATTACCCCTCCAATGTTGATATTTGAGGCTTTGACTTTAATTAATTAATAATACAGTCTATTCATTATTTTAAAGTGATTGTTAAGTTAATTATAGTACATAGGCACTGGTTCTATAGTGTCAATCTAATAATCACCTTTGGTTGTTTTCCCTCTTTTCTCAAAAGTGGGTGGTCCTTCGATTTATGTTCCCGGACCTCATGACTACGAATTTCAGGCTGTCCACTCAGCTGTCTGGCGCACATACTAAGCCAATATGATTATACAACACTTGGAAGGAATGGTAAGATCATCTGGGATATATATGGCCGAAGTGAAAGAATGGAAAGCTACCATTTGGACCATCGGGGATCGAGCACTGACTCTGCATGAAGTGAGAGGACTGAGTGGAGTAACGGTGCCCAAATACTTGGACCATCGGGGATCGAACACAAACGAATTTTATAAGCAGCACAGATTTAATAACTTTAAGGAAACTGAAGTGTACACAGTTGTTCTCACCAGTTCTTTAAAGTATTTAAATTAGTTATTGAACTTGTAACTTATCTAATAAAATATTGTTTTTTGCACAAGCTGTTTAGAGGCATAGATGTTAACCTAGATGTACTCACCTAGACGTGATCACATAGATGTGCTCCCTAAGATGTTCTCACTGTAATAATCAGTCTTTCATCTTGTTTAAAGATCAAGTATTACTGACACCTTAAGTTGATTTTGTAGTGTTCATGTTTGTTTTATTAATGATGGCGATGTAGGAATCGCAGTTGAATGATTACAGAAAAAAGGGATATATTAGTATAATTGACGAACAGATTTGATTAAGATTTTTCTTTTAGTTGTCCACAGGTGTTTAAAACCCAGAACAAAAACAGATCCATGGAACATGATTTTACAATGTGATTCAACTTATAAGTTTCAAATTTTTGCCCTAAACTTTGTCAAAAGATTTTCTTTAAGTTATCTTTCTACATTGAAGACTTAGGGAATTGATTCTCAATGACATTGAAATTACGTGTATTCACTAAATTGTGTATTATATCAATAGTTAAGGAAATTATGGTAAATTCATTTAAACTTTTTTTGTGTTATAATTCTTTATGGATTCTATAGAGAAAATAATTTTGGATTAAAAACTTTCTGTATATAATAGTCTACATACAGAGGAACAAAAATACACAGACATAACATGAATGCATACACATATGTTGTGAGTTTTGCAACGTATAGGAATAGCGTGTTGTGAGTGTTTCAACACAGGACGGAGGTGTTGTGAGTGTTATTTTGCAGGATTGATGTGTTATCGTGAGGTTATTTTAAGATGATTTCGGGGCTTAGCGTCCGTGCGGCCCGGTCCTCTATCATTCCTCCTTTTTGTTACACACCCCCAGGAAGGAGCCCGTAGCATCTGTCTAACTCCCAGGTACCTATTTACTGCTATCTTGAGGTGTTTTCGGGGTTAAGCGTCCCCGCGGCCTCGATCATTGACCAGGCGTGGGCAACAGATGCATCAGAGTGAAAGAAAATCTGCCTATTTGTTTCTGCCTCCTCCGGGCTCGAACCTGGAACCCCTAGGACTACTAATCCGAACCGCTGTCCTCACAGCTGGTAGGCCCCTGTACTTCGTGCCCAAGTACTTGGACCATCGAGGTTTGAACACAAACGTATTTTATAAGCTGCACAGATCTAATAAATTTAAGCAAACTGAAGAGTGTAAGTTAGTCTCGCCAGTTTATAAATTTCATTAGATATTTGATCAGAGTCATTTAAGATAATCATTATGATCAATACCTTTCAAGAAGTTACGCATGAACACTTTTCATTAAATTTCTTTATTGAAACTAGAGAGGAAAGAATCCTGATGACAGCCTTGATGGAAATGAAAGTCTACATATAGAGAAACAAAAATACACCGACATCAGACGAATACACACATGTTGCGAGTGTTGCAACACAGGAATAGCGTGTTGCGAGTGTTGCAGCACAGGACTAGCGTGTTGCAGCACAGGAATAGCGTGTTGCAGCACAGGAATAGCGTGTTGCAGCACAGGACTAGCGTGTTGCGAGTGTTGCAGCACAGGTATAGCGTGTTGCGAGTGTTGCAGCACAGGAATAGCGTGTTGCGAGTGTTGCAGCACAGGACTAGCGTGTTGCGAGTGTTGCAGCACAGGACTAGCGTGTTGCGAGTGTTGCAGCACACGAATAGCGTGTTGCGAGTGTTGCAGCACAGGACTAGCGTGTTGCGAGTGTTGCAGCACAGGACTAGAGTGTTGCAGCACAGGAATACCGTGTTGCAACACAGGAATAGCGTGTTGCGAGTGTTGCAGCACAGGACTAGCGTGTTGCGAGTGTTGCAGCACAGGAATAGCGTGTTGCGAGTGTTGCAGCACAGGAATAGCGTGTTGCAACACAGGAATAGCGTGTTGCGAGTGTTGCAGCACAGGAATAGCGTGTTGCAACACAGGAATAGCGTGTTGCGAGTGTTGCAGCACAGGAATAGCGTGTTGCGAGTGTTGCAGCACAGGAATAGCGTGTTGCGAGTGTTGCAGCACAGGAATAGCGTGTTGCAGCACAGGAATAGCGTGTTGCAACACAGGAATAGCGTGTTGCGAGTGTTGCAGCACAGGAATAGCGTGTTGCGAGTGTTGCAGCACAGGACTAGCGTGTTGCGAGTGTTGCAGCACAGGAATAGCGTGTTGCGAGTGTTGCAGCACAGGAATAGCGTGTTGCGAGTGTTGCAGCACAGGAATAGCGTGTTGCGAGTGTTGCAGCACAGGAATAGCGTGTTGCAACACAGGAATAGCGTGTTGCGAGTGTTGCAGCACAGGAATAGCGTGTTGCGAGTGTTGCAGCACAGGAATAGCGTGTTGCAACACAGGAATAGCGTGTTGCGAGTGTTGCAGCACAGGAATAGCGTGTTGCGAGTGTCGCAGCACAGGACTAGCGTGTTGCAGCACAGGAATAGCGTGTTGCGAGTGTTGCAGCACAGGAATAGCGTGTTGCGAGTGTTGCAGCACAGGAATAGCGTGTTGCGAGTGTTGGAGCACAGGAATAGCGTGTTGCAACACAGGAATAGCGTGTTGCGAGTGTTGCAGCACAGGACTAGCGTTTTGCGAGTGTTGCAGCACAGGAATAGCGTGTTGCAACACAGGAATAGCGTGTTGCGAGTGTTGCAGCACAGGAATAGCGTGTTGCAGCACAGGAATAGCGTGTTGCGAGTGTTGCAGCACAGGAATAGCGTGTTGCGAGTGTTGCAGCACAGGAAAAGCGTGTTGTGAGTGTTGCAGCACAGGAATAGCGTGTTGCAACACAGGAATAGCGTGTTGCGAGTGTTGCAGCACAGGACTAGCGTGTTGCGAGTGTTGCAGCACAGGAATAGCGTGTTGCAGCACAGGAATAGCGTGTTGCAACACAGGAATAGCGTGTTGCGAGTGTTGCAGCACAGGAATGAGATGCTGTCGGTATTGACAAAAACCTAGTTGTGTGTTGCAACACTCACAACACGTTATTTCGTTGTTGCAACTCTCATGAAAGGTTCTTTATGTATTGCAACTTTCATAACATTTTATGTATTCGTTGCAACACTAACTACACGTTATTATTGTGTTGCAAAACTTACAACACATCATTACCTAACTCTCGCATACTTAAGTGTTGCAATACTTTGAACACTTTATTACTTAATAATTGCATACTTGTCTACTATATACTTTCTATTTGAATGCAATTAGGTAGACATAATTACTTTCATGGAAAGTAATTATAAAGCAAAATAAACATGATATAATAAATAAATCCAATGTCATTGAATAGTTTATAAGGGGAATAAGTATCTAAGAAATTTGAATGGATTAATAAATACATGATGATTTAGGAAATAATTTAAATGAGATAAATAGATATATAAAAGTTGTTGTAATAATATATAATATATATATAATATATTATATATATATATATATATATATATATATACATATATATATATTATATATATATATATATATATATATATATATATATATATAATATATATATATATATATTATATATATATATATATATATTATATATATATATATATATATATATATATATATATATATATATATTATATATCTGGGGTGTGAGTTTTCAGTTGCATATTGTCCTGGGGACCATTCAGGCTTGTTCGCAAATATATATATATATTATATTATATATATATTATATATATATATATAATATATATATATCCTATATATACCTATATATCTAATATCCTAAATATATAAATATCCTAAATATATATCCTATATATATATATAATATATATCCTATATATATCCTATATAAATATATATCCTATACCCAAAGCCTAAATATATATATATAATATATATATATATATATATATATAAATGATAAACATTAAAGGGAAGTAATTTGATGGAGAACTAGGACTCAATAATTCTAACTAAAGTATTATTTGGGCAATATATGAAAAAAGGAAGGTATCAAGGAGTTCGAACTGGTGACCGCGTGAACACCGGGTCCGACCTCCCAGTCTGGCCACGACTCCTCCTGCGTGATGAAGAACTCATCAGTCATACATTCATTCACTTCACTCATACATCATCAAGTGACATTTGAGGCCATCCGGGATCGAACGCCAACCCTGCAAGAAGCGAATGTATGGAGTGGAAAAACGGTGTCCAATCACTTGGGTCTTCGGGGATTGAACCAGAAAACATATTTATAAACCATAGATCTCAGTGAAATTAAGCAAAGCTAACTGTACGAAGTTATTTTCTTCAATTTATTAAGGTATGTCTGGGAGATATTCAATTTAGTATTTATTTAATAAATAAATAATTTGTTTGAATAGGTTGTTTATGGGCATACAATACCAGCTTCAACACCTTAATAAACAATGGTTCATCTTGCTTAACGCTTCTGTATTAATTAAACCTAAAGCTGAGATAGACATTTTAAATAGTTTTAGTAATGAAAGCAAGGCAGATATTTTTCTTATCTTAGGTTTCAAATGTTTGGCCAAAGCCTAAATAAAAATTTATTGAAGATATTTTTCTATATTGAGGACTTCAGTAAAAAGGGACTTAATGACAAACAATTTCCTAATGGTTTTTGTTAAAATGTTTTGATTACATATCTTTATTGACCAAGAGAGGAAGGAATCGTGAATGAAAACCTGACTTTAGTTAAAAGTTGTTATACACATATCCCAAAAAATCCGTCTTCACACGATTGGACACACATGTTGTAAGTGTTGCAGCGTACAGGAATATTGTGTTTTGGGTGTGGCAAGACAATAATAATGTGTTGTGAGTGTTGGAAAATTTAATAAAGTATTGAGATTTATGCAACACTGAAATGAGGAGTTAGTGTTGGAACACAAGACGGTATTGCGAATGTTGCAAAACATAACTTGCTGTGAGTGTTGCAACCCCATATTAATGTTTTTGTTGCTAATATGCAAATAAAAAAGTTAGCAATTGAATAAATAAGCAAAAGGTAATAGAAAGTATACCTAACAAGTAATTAAAGACAAAAAAATAAATGAATAAATCAAACGTGATTGAAAAAAACAAAATAAATTAGATTGAACATCTAATAAAAGTGATTAACTAGAGCAACTAGCATCACCGCCACCACCAGCACCACCAGCACCAACAGCACCAGCACAAGCACAAGCACCAGCAGCACCAGCACCAGCAGCACCAACAGCACCAGCACAAGCACAAGCACCAGCTGCACCAGCACCAGCAACACCAGCACCAGCACCTTCAGCAGCACCAGCACCAGCACCACCAACACCAGCACCAGCAGCACCATCAGAACCAGCAGCACCAGCACCCGCAGCACCAGCACCAGCACCACGAACTCCAGCAGCACCATCAACACCACCAGCACCAGCATCAGCACCACCAGCACCACCAGCGACAGCAGCACCAAAAGCACCAGCAGCGTCAGCACCAGGAAACCAGTACCAGCACCAGC